>NW_027180619.1:47500-65000 GCF_040956055.1 Brachionichthys hirsutus | reverse complement strand
TATGTATATCAGTATTTGAATCCTGTTCAAAATTACCAGTGTGCCCGTGTTACACACGTAAAGACAGAGGCACAGCCTTTAGTGTAACTGGTGAATCTTTAATGCTGTAAATGCAACAAAAGTATATTAGTAGAGGCGCTATCTGCCTCGCGCCGTCACCTCGCTTCCACTGCGCACTAACTGCACATGCGTGTGTTAAACAGTCTAGCAGCTAACAGTTATCTATCACTGTTACAATCATTGAGGTATCACATAACATATACCGTATAACAGGAGTCATGTTTTAAAACAATTAAACTACCGAACATAGTTCGGTAGAGACACCCGTCGATTGCAGAGGCTACGGTAGCTGCTAACAGCGGGCGCTAACGGTACTTAGCATTCACTTTTAATACAGAACAACGATCTTACAACGCAAGATAATTATATACAAAATGTCTTGAACATGAACGAGTCCATTCTAGTACTATCCAACATGTGCTTATGTACTGAACCCACCTGTAAATGCAACAAAAGTATATTAGTAGAGGCGCCATCTGCTTCGCGCCGTCACCTCGCTTCCACTGCGCACTAACTGCGCATGCGTGTGACGTCACCGGATGCGCTGCGGAGTCCGTCGGTGCGCCACTACTGCCACTTACTGGTGGCGACTGGGATAACACCAGAACGTCCTGTTCAGTCAGTCTACATGCACAATGACAGTGAAAACCAATAACATAAAAATATTGGGGGGTGCCTTTTCTAACTGAAATAGTCATGGGTGCCACACCCTCCCCCGCTTAATAAAATAAAAACATGCTTCATCATGTTTTTCCCAAATATCAAACAATACCACAGTGTCTGTAGGACTGACCATATTACTACTCAACATCAATAAACAAGTTCACCGACAGTGATCATTATCTTTCATCCTTTGTAACCAGACATAAACAGCCAACTTCATCAGTCTGTCTGTTACCTTTTTACCACATTGTTTACCTCCAGACCCCGGTAACCGTTAACTCAGTCCCTGTGAACATCACTTCCATGTCCTCTGGATAGAGAGCACTACTAATCACAGTCTTAAAGTGTGTGCATCACCCTCTGAATCGTGAATGTTCTGCTTGCACGGTGTCAGATTCCCATGGTCTCCACAGTCGCTGTGACCCTGTGGGCGAGACACTCACCCTGACGCAGTCTATACCGACTGGTCTTGTGGTTGGTTGTCCGAGCTGGTCATAGGATAGGACCCGGGGCCTTCGCCGCTCCCTCTGTGGGTAGATATGGGACGACGAAGATGGCGAACGTCCGTCCCCTTGCTGGGATGCATCACTATCCGAATGATGGTCACTGCGCTGCTCCCGATCTGCTTCTCCCCCTGTTGCTGGCGGGCCATCTTCTTCTGCTGCAGCGTCCTGGTTGTAGGTGTGCTGAGCGCCTGATGCCTCTGCCTGGTACTGCTCCCGCTGCTGCTCCGACTCACGGCTGTCCACCTGAGCTCTGCGCTCCTCACGAATCTGCAGGCGGGGAGATCTCCAGACAAGCGTACCTTCTTCATCACTGTCTGAGTCTGTGTACTGCGGTAGCATCTGTTTTTGTTTTCTCATTTTGCTTCGCGGTTTCTTCTTGTGTTGGGTCTGCTGTTTGTCGGTAAGTTTTTCGACAGGTAAGCTGTCACATGGGAGGAGCAGGTTTCTGTGTACTGTTCGGCTTTTACCTCCTTGCTCTGGTTTTATTTCATAAACAGGCAGGTCAGGACTTTTCTGGGCAACTATCTCGTACACAGCATCCTCCCAGTATGAGCGGATTTTTCCGGGCCCTCCTCTCTCCCTGACGTTGCGAAGGAGTACTCTGTTTCCTGGATACAGCTGGACACCATATGCCTTTCGATCATAGTAGTGTTTGCCCCTGAGAGCTTCCTTCCGTGCTGCTTTTGACGCAATCTGATAGGCTTCGCTCATCTGCGTCCGCCACTTTTGCACATACTCTTCGTAGCTGCCTTGTTGTTCTCGGTTGGGCAGGTTTAACAGGATGTCTATTGGGAGTCTCGGAGTGCGGCCAAAAAGCAGGTAGTAAGGAGAGAACCCAGTAGCTTCACTCTTAGTGCAGTTATAAGCATGTACAACCTTTGCCAGTGACTCTTTCCAGTCTGCTTTTTCACTGTCTGTGAGGGTTCTCAACATGGAGAGCAGGGTCCTGTTAAACCGCTCCACCTGTCCGTTCCCCTGCGGATGGTACGGCGTTGTGTGGGAGCCACGGAGACCACTGACTGTCTGAAGTTGAGCGAACAATTGGTTTTCAAATTCTCGGCCCATGTCGTGGTGAATTCTCACTGGAAAACCATACTTTAACGCAAAGTGATTAAAGATTTTGTCCACCACAGTCTTTGCTGACTTGTTTTTCGTCGCATACGTTTCTGCAAAGCGGGTAAAATGATCCATCACCACCAGGATATATTCATACCCATGTTTGCACGTCTCCAAATGCAAAAAGTCAATTGACACAAGTTCAAATGGGTAAGTTGTGGTAATCGACGTCAGCGGGGCTTTGTTTGCTCTATTGGGGCGTTTTCTTTTCAGACACTCACACGCATGCATCACAAAATGTTCCACATCATTTTGCATTCGTGGCCAGTAGAATCTGTCTCTTATCAGTCCCAAAGTCCTTTCTGCCCCAAGGTGACCCATCTCTTTGTGCAGTTCTCTAAAAACAGTGTTGCGATGTTCTTTTGGGAGGAGGAGCTGGTCTCGATCACTGACTCGCCGGTAAAGGACACCATCCTCATTCAAATGGAGTTTCTTCCACTGTCTCAAGAGCATTCTTACATCCGGGGGCTCTTTTCTTAAAACTTGGCCTTTGGGCTGGTACTCATGGATTTTGCAGCGCAGGACCGGCCCAATGACAGAGTCCTTTTCTTGGCTGGCCCTGATTTCAGCTTGCGTGAGAGTCTTGTCCGGTGAAGGCGCCGGATCTTGGACGAGACTGATGGCATTCTCACTGATGACGTAGTTCTCTGGACCTGTGCTCCTTTTCTGCAAACAAACACTGTCAGCAGCTGCTTTTATGACATCCTGTTTTACCTCAGCCGTGCACTGTGCCATGTACTGATTTATATCAAGAGGCAACCTGGATAGGCCATCTGCATCGGCATTTCTTTTTCCAGGCCTGTATCTGATTGTGAAATTGAAGTCGGCCAGTTCCCCTACCCAGCGGTGGCCTGTAGCATTTAGTTTTGCCGTGGTGAGAATGTACGTTAAGGGGTTATTGTCTGTGTAAACAATAAAATGAGAGGCATAATAGAGATAGTCACGAAAGCGTTCACATATCGCCCACTTCAAAGCTAAGAATTCTAGCTTTCCAGAATGCATGTGATAGTTCTTTTCTGGGGGTGTGAGTGTGCGTGAGCCGTAGGCCATTACTCTCAGTTTGCCTGCTTGGTGCTGGTACAATACGGCTCCTAGGCCATCTTGAGAGGCATCACAGTGGAGTATAAAGGGCTGCGTGAAATCTGGATACCCCAAGATGGGTGGCTCTGTTAAACAGTCTGTGAGCTGGTTCAGAATCCCTTGACAACTCTCAGTCCATTTTATCGGTGTGCGAGGGGGTGGTCGCCCTTTGTGTTTTGTATCAACCTTTTTACTCTTTGTTCTGCACATCGGTGGTGGCGGCTGATCAAGGGGCCGTGTTAGGAGCTGGTAAAGCGGCTTGGCAATCTTAGAGAAATTTGGAATGTACGACCGGTAGTATGATAGGAAACCCATGACTCGGCTTAGCTCACCTACAGTTTTTGGAGGTTTCTCTTTGAGCGCCTGGACAGGAGCTATTTCGGCAGGATCCATCGTGTATCCCTGTTCCGACACCATCCGTCCAAGGAACCGAACCTGCCTCTTAAACACATCACACTTCTGAGGGGTGAGCTTAACACCATGGGTTTGATACCTCCGTAGCACATCCCGGATATGCTGCACATGAGATTCAAATGTCGTAGAGTGCACCAAGTTGTCATCTAAGTAGGGCTGGCAGATAACATCACGCAATCCCTTCAAACAGTCCTCCATACTCCGTTGGAACTCTGCCGGAGCTGAACTGAGGCCAAACGGTATGCGACTCCACTGATACAGACCCCATGGAGTAATAAAAGCTGTCAGGGGACGACTTTCTGGATCCAAAAAGCCTTGATGATAGGCTTTGCCCTGATCGAGCACGGAGAACCAGGAGCTGCCATGCAGAGAGTCCAACATGTCCTGAATTCTTGGGATGGGGTGCCTGTCTGGTACCGACTTCCGGTTCAGTTCTCTGTAATCACAGCACAGTCTCAATTCACCTGATTTTTTCCTGACACAGACGATTGGGGATGAGTAGGATGATCTTGACTCAGAAATCCACCCCCTGTCTAACAGATCTTGCAGATAGTCCTTAACCTCTTGGTGCAGGGGCTTTGGGACCGAAATATATGTTTTTTTCACAGGGGCAGTATCATTGAGTGTGATGCGCAGGTTTAAAGAGGGGATACATCCTACATCTTTGTCATCATATGCGAAAGCATGACATTCTTCTCGTAATAGCTGCTTCGCCACTACTTGCTGGTCGGGACTGAGAGGGTCAAGTTTAACCGGGGGATCCCACTGAGATGGCTTAGTCTGAGACTGGGTGTTAGTGGTAACTTCGTTTACCTGGACCTCAATACCACTGCCACCATCAAGCTTCTCAGATATGTTTACAGGGCTTTGAACCGGAACTGGATACACCGCTTGTACTTCCTCTAGGTGGCCCAGGATGGTGCGGGGAGACAAGATAAGGTCTGGCTTATGTGTATTGGCAATGGAGATGGGTATATGTACTGACCTTCCCCGTGTGACAGTAACCAATCCTTCTTGTACCACCAGGCCCTCAGGTAGCGGTGACAATTCATCTGGAACAAACAGTAAACTCTGGCCTGCATACTGCGCTCCTACATCTGCACGGATGTATGTGGTAGTTATCTGGGCTGCAGGGAGGCAAATCTCTTTCTTCCCCGTGTGAACTGTCCCGACTCTTTGGTCCTCTTTGTGACTGTGCAAAATCTTCAGCATGGACTTGGCTGTTTTTACTGACACTGAAAATGTCTGACTGATTTCCTGTATGCGCTTTGCCTTGGACTGCCCTGTGTCACACTTTCCCACTACTTCTTCGATGACATTGAACCCAATAATAGGCTTCTCAGCAACATTAGGATCATCTGATACTAAAATGGGAACAAGTAATGTCTCTGCGGGGTGGGTTTCACAGTCCAAGTAAAATTCAGTCTCTATCCAGCCCATGTATGGTATTTTACTACCATTTGCCGCTACGGCTACCAGTGGCTCAGATAGGAGCTCGGTGAGGGGTCTTACGATGCTGTGGGGGAGGTGTTTCTTTCGCCACTCATCATTTATTAAACTTGCCTGAGCCCCTGTGTCCCATAAAGCCTCCACTGGTACGTTATCAAGTTGGCACTGGACTAGACATCTTCTTCCGACGAGACTGATGAGCTTGGATTGGCGCTGTGATTGTACGTAATTGTCCGACTGTAGGGGAATCATGGTGTTTTTGCGCTTACCGGCTGGTTTTAGTGGACCTTCAGGATTAGCCTGCAGCGATGTGATGCCGATGTGGGGCCTGAAAGGTGACTGGGTTACTGTCGGTCCCGGTTCAGCAACCCCTTCCCGTTTCCCTGCAGCGTTGTCCGTCTGCAGCCGCGGGAGAGATGGCCTTCTTGTCCACACCTGAAGCAGTGCCCGCAGGCGTCACCAGTTCCAGCTTCTCTACATGCCTGGCACCCTTTAGTCCAAGTGGATGCGCGCTTTGATGTTGCTGCCCCAGACTCAGTGTACAGTCTCTTTATCTCATGTACATTTGCTCTAAGCCCTTCAATCAGTTTCACAGTCTCTGGGTCTGGTCCTCTGCTTTGCATTTGCCTCTTCTGACTACTTTTGTCACCTGCTTTGCTCAGTCTCTCCTCCTGTGTGTCGGTGTCGCCATCTTGTGGTTGTACCGCTGCTTGTATTTCATTAATTCGGGGTGGTTTGACTGGCACATGTCTCTTAAGCTTGTTTTGCCGCTCTGTTTCAAGACTCGCAGCTTCATTTATCTTTTCAATTAAAACCTCATCTGTAATCCCTGGGTTGCTCAGGTATGGTATTAACTGGAACTTTACAGCTTCACTTAGCAACCCTGTGTCCAGTGACCGCAGGAACTTGCGCTGGATAAGATTCGCACTAAACTGCTCTCCCTCATCTTCTTCCCCTGACTTGCAGAACAGTTTCTCTCTTACCTCTATGGCTCTAAACAGGAAGGCTTGAGCAGACTTTTTGGGATCTTGGACAATGTTCATGAGTCTATGCAGCAGGTCTGATGCGGATTCAGCTTTGTAGTGTCCTCTCAATATGATTCTGAGAGTGGGGAGTGTGAGGTTCCGCTTCACTTCCAGTAGATCTCTGAGATGAAGGCCTGGGCTGACGGCTCTGATAACAGCTTCTATTATGTCATCCTCAGAGTATCCCTTCCTGATGCCTGACTCAATCTGGTTGTTTAGACTGGTGAACGAAAGTTTATCTTTCTGTCCTGCTTCCCCAATCTGGCCCCATATTTTAAAGTCTTTCTTTAGTGTGACTTCTGGAACTCTGTGGGTCGCAGGTAGGTTCACCTCTCTTTCAGGAGTTACTGTCATGGTGCTCACTTTCCCTCCCACAGCTCCAATCTTCTCCTCCAGGTGGTGGCGTTCTTCCGCCTGTGTCTGCTGAAGCTGCTCAAACTCCTGCTTGAGTCTTTCCATGGCAGCATTTTCTGACTTCTGTGATTCAGATTCTATTGTTCCATGTTCTTCTAGTAGTTTTACAAATGACTGGAGGTCACTGACAAACTGTTGGAACACCTCGGGTTCTTCACCATCCTCAATTTCACCAATCGTGGATTCCACCATCTTCATCAAAGCACGGCGGTTCCGGCCATTGAACCCTTCCCCTGCCGGCTCACTGCACTTTAGACGATGACACACTTTGATGAGCTCCGGCTTCCCCAAGGCCCACAGTCTTGCGATGATCTCATCCAGTCTTTGCTCCATGTTGATTCTAGGTTCGGCTTTCAGGATGCTTCTTTTTTATTTATTTTCTCCTGGCTGGCTCGCCAAGTTTATGTTACACACGTAAAGACAGAGGCACAGCCTTTAGTGTAACTGGTGAATCTTTAATGCTGTAAATGCAACAAAAGTATATTAGTAGAGGCGCTATCTGCCTCGCGCCGTCACCTCGCTTCCACTGCGCACTAACTGCACATGCGTGTGTTAAACAGTCTAGCAGCTAACAGTTGTCTATCACTGTTACAATCATTGAGGTATCACATAACATATACCGTATAACAGGAATCATGTTTTAAAACAATTAAACTACCGAACATAGTTCGGTAGAGACACCCGTCGATTGCAGAGGCTACGGTAGCTGCTAACAGCGGGCGCTAACGGTACTTAGCATTCACTTTTAATACAGAACAACAATCTTACAACGCAAGATAATTATATACAAAATGTCTTGAACATGAACGAGTCCATTCTAGTGCTATCCAACATGTGCTTATGTACTGAACCCACCTGTAAATGCAACAAAAGTATATTAGTAGAGGCGCTATCTGCCTCGCGCCGTCACCTCGCTTCCACTGCGCACTAACTGCGCATGCATGTGACGTCACCGGATGCGCTGCGGAGTCCGTCGGTGCGCCACTACTGCCACTTACTGGTGGCGACTGGGATAACACCAGAACGTCCTGTTCAGTCAGTCTACATGCACAATGACAGTGAAAACCAATAACATAAAAATATTGGGGGGTGCCTTTTCTAACTGAAATAGTCATGGGTGCCACACCCGCATACACTAACAATGCAAGCACCATTAGAAAGCACTTGGCTGCAGTATAGTTATTATCATTTAGACTATGATGATTATGATAAACTTGATGGTAAGTGTTTGTATCGGAATATTCGCACTCAGATGACTTCAACTATCACGGACAGTACGAACAAAGACAGCTTCTACAAGGAGGTAAGTCTTGTTCATTTTGATTGTCACGTGTTTAATATTTAGTCAGTTACAGATTAATTAATGCTTCCAAACTGATTGACTCCCTTCTCCTGCAGGTTGCCATCCTGGTAGAGTTGACGTTGCGAAAGCTTGATGCGTATCACATCGTTGAGTTTCGTGGCTTTATTCCTGAAAGACACATGCTGCTATTTGAGAATTTGGAGGTTGACCTCGAGGAATATATCGTCACACAAATGAAACCTGTGAGTTTGGATGACATCAGAGACATCATCCAACAGGTACGACCGTAGTCAATACAAAATAGACACCAAATAACTGTCACATTTACATTTTTGGAAAACCATGTAAATGTTAACGCCTGTCTTCTGTAGATGGCCAAAGCATTGTGGGCCCTGAAATCCATCGGGATCGTCCACGGCAACGTATGCCCGAATAACATCCGTGTGGAAAAAGGAGGGACGACATCGGTCAGAGTCAAGCTGGCGAACTTCAGTTTGGCCAAGTTGCGATCAGACGACAGGAAGCCTCCAGAGCTGCAAGACGTTCATTATATGTAAGGATAATGAAAACAGTGATCGTATGACTCCTATTTCCTATCCCATTAGTTTTTCATGTCTCATATTAGAATCAACCTTATCAGTAGCATTTTGTCACAAATTGCTTCTTTTTCTTCCTTTTTTGGTGCAAATATCGATTGCATGTTTAATTCTGGCAGTTTTACGACGGATGCCATTCCTGCCGCAACCCCTCTGTATTTCTCCAGACTTGAGACCAGCTCAAGGGAGACAGTGGGACTTCTGTAGAATTCATAATGTGTTTAGGACGGGGAGAATTTGAAATGTTTGGGGGAACTGAATTGTCTTGGAGGAGGTTTGCATTATGTTGAGGGAACCTAGTTAATCTTTAAAATGTTTCTTTCTTCCCACGTGTAGAGTTCCAGAAAGATCTGCAGGACTACCATTGTCTGAGGCGGCTGATATGTGGTGTTTGGGCCATGTCATGCTCTTTTTACTCAGCTACTGTGAACGATATGCACGCATTATAAAAGTTGTGGTAAGAACATCTACTGCTTTAGATTATGTTATATTTACTGGTTTAGTGATTCTTGTTCTACACTTCAAACACCAGATACACATTTTCTAACTTGGTTTGACTCATTTCTTGAAACTGACATTACATTCACAAAGCAACATGGACTAATCTCCAAACCACATGGCAATTGTTCAGAACAGAATTGGACTTCTCCTTCATTTATGCAAATTACAAATATTGTAGTACATGTCTCAATATTTCAGTGCATCTTTGCAAATGTTTACAAACAGTTGGCCAGGATTTAGCACAATTTCTAAGTGAATATGTGAAATGCTTAATTTTATTGAATCCAAAACATTGGATAAATCAAGTACAGTAATTAAAATATTGATAATAATATAAGATGCTTGTGGCTGGAAAATATTTTGCACCATGGTGATGGTGAAGGCCACATCTGACTAATAGTGGATTTGACCATTGCTTCCTGAACTAGACGCATCCCGAGGAAACGCGGGCTGAAGATGTGGAGATAAAGGAGTGTGTCGCGCTTCTGGACGCCATGATGACACCGGATCCCGATGAACGGATCACGCCTGCTAACGTCCTCAGTCACCCATTCATTCTCCGTCGATGCTACGCATGGACCAACCAGTATCCACCAGCTGTCAAAGATCGGTTCTGCATAAACTTTCTCGATTTTGAGATAATGCAGGAGATTGGACAAGGCCTCTTTGGAGCAGTGCATAAATATAGGAATAATCACACAGGAGAGGTCGTTGCTGTGAAAAGACCCCTCACCAGGAACAGTTGTGAGGGAGAGGTAGGTGGGCGTCTTGTTGAGTTGGCTGTTCACATCATCATTTTGTTAGTTTAGTCAGTGAGCGCAGAGAACTCCATCCATCCATCCATTTTCAACCGCTTTTCCGGGTCGCGGGGCAGAAGCCGAGCAGGGAAGCCCAGACCCCTCACCAAGGCCCCTTCTTCCAGCTCTTTGGAGGGGGGCGGGTCGTCCCGAGACATTCCCAGGACAACCGATTGACATAGTCTCTCCAGCGTGTCCTGGGTCTTCCCCGTGGTCTCCTCCCGGTGGGACGTGCCCTGAACGCCTCACCAGGGAGGCGTTCAGGAGGCATCCTGAATAGATGCACCTCATCTGGCTCCTCTCAATGCGGAGGAGCAGCGGCTCTACTCCGAGCTCCTCCCGGATGACTGAGCTTCTCACCCTATCTCTAAGGGAGAGCCCAGCCCCCCGACCGAGGAAGCTCATTTCAGCCGCTTGTACCCGGGATCTCGTTCTTTGGGTCACTACCCAAAGCTCGTGGCCATAGGTGAGGGTAGGAACGAAGATCGACCGGTAAATCGAGAGCTTCGCCTTTCGGCTCAGCTCTCTCTTCACCATGACGGATCTGTGCAGAATCCGCATCACTACAGACGCTGCACCGATCCGTCTGTCGATCTCTCGCTCCATTCTTCCCTTACTCGTGAACAAGACCCCGAGGTACTTGAACTCCTCCGCTTGGGGCAGGATCTCCTCCCCGACCTGGAGGGTGCACTCCACCCTTTTCCGGCTGAGAACCATGGCCTCGGATTTAGAGGTGCTGATTCTCATCCCAGCCGCTTCACATGCGGCTGCGAACCGATCCAGTGAGAGCTGGAGGGCACGGCCTGATGAAGCCAACAGAATCACACCGTCTGCAAAAAGCAGTGACCCAATCCTGAGGTCACCAAACCGAACCCCCTCAACACCCTGGCTGCACCTAGAAATTCTGTCCATAAAAGTTACGAACAGAATCGGTGACAAAGGGCAGCCCTGACGGAGTCCAACCCGCACTGGAAATAGGTCCGACTTATTGCCAGCAATGCGGACCAAGCTCTGGCACCGGTCATATACGGAGCGGACACCCCGTATGAGGGGGTCCGACATGCCGCACTCCCGGAGCATCCCCCACAGGACTCCCCGAGGGACACGGTCGAATGCCTTCTCCAAATCCACAAAACACATGTGGACTGGTTGGGCAAACTCCCATGCACCCTCAAGGACCCTGACGAGGGTGTAGAGCTGGTCCACAGTTCCACGGCCAGGACGAAAACCACATTGCTCCTCCTGAATCCGAAGTTCGACTATCTGGCGGACCCTCCTCTCTAGTACCCCTGAATAGACCTTACCGGGGAGGCTGAGGAGTGTGATCCCTATAGTTGGAAGTCACCCTCCGGTCCCCCTTCTTATAAAGAGGGACCACCACCCCGATCTGCCAATCCAAATGCACTGCCCCCGATGTCCATGCGATGTTGCAGAGTCGTGTCAACCATGACAGCCCTACAACACCCAGAGCCTTAAGGGACTCTGGGCGGATCTCATCCACCCCCGGGGCCTTGCCACCGAGGAGCTTTTTAACTACCTCAGCAACCTCGGCCCCAGAGATAGAGGAGCTCACCCACGAGTCCTCAGGCCCTGCTTCCTCACTGGAAGGCATGTCGGTGGGATTGAGGAGGTCTTTGAAGTAGTCCCTCCTCCGATCTACGACGTCTCGAGTCGACGTCAGCAGCGCACCATCCCCACCATACACAGTGTTGACTGTGCACTGCTTCCCCCTCCTGAGACACCGGATGGTGGTCCAGAACCTCTTCGAAGCCGTCCGGAAGTCATTTTCCATGGCCTCACCGAACTCCTCCCATGCCCGGGTTTTTGCCTCAGCAACCGCAGTAGCTGCACTCCGCTTGGTCTGTCGGTACCTGTCAGCTGCCTCCGGAGTCCCACAGGCCAAAAAGGCCTGATAGGACTCCTTCTTCAGCTTGACGTCATCCCTTACTATCAGTGTCCACCAAGAGGTTCGGGAATTGCCGCCACGACAGGCACCGACCACCTTACGGCCACAGCACCGATCGGCCGCTTCGACAATGGAGGCACGAGACATAGTCCACTCGGACTCAATGTCCCCTGCCTCCCCCGGTACATGGTCGAAGCTCTCCCGGAGGTGGGAGTTAAAAATCCTTCTGACAGGAGATTCTGCCAGACGTTCCCAACAGACCCTCACAATACGTTTGGGCCTGCCAGGTCTGTCCGGCATCCTCCCCCACCATCGGAGTTGACTCACCACCAGGTAATGATCAGTTGACAGCTCCGCCCCTCTCTTCACCCGAGTGTCCAAGACATGCGGCCGCAAGTCCGGTGAGACGACTACAAAGTCGATCATCGAACTGCGGCCTTGGGTGTCCCGGTGCCAAGTGCACATATGGACACCCTTATGCTTGAACATGGTGTTTGTTATGGACAATCTGTGACGAGCACAGAAGTCCAATAACAAAACACCACTCGGGTTCCGATCAGGGGGGCCATTCCTCCCAATCACACCCCTCCAGGTCTCAACGCCTTTACATTTCTACGTACATGGACGCATCTGGAAGATGAGGAACGATGGCTTCCAACATTTATTTAGTGTTTGATTGATCTCCAGCAGCGTCACAACATTCTGAGCCAGGACCAAAAATAATGGACCAAAAATCCTACAAAATATGTAGTAGATGTGACGTCATTGCTGCTCCTGAAAACATCCTGTTTGAGTGTCGTGCAGCGCATCCGCTATTTTACAGCCGTTCTGCGGCGGCCCCTAGTGCCCGCTCTGATTACTGCAGCACGTTTCTCAGATTGAGGAGAGAATATATCTATTAGATAGAATGTAAACGCAGTACAAGTACAGTCAAACACCCTGTTTAAGAGGAGAATTTCTAAAAAGCCCTTGCGGTACAATGTTATCAGCCTCAACACGAGGATTACTCTGCAGTGAGTAACTAATTCAAAACACGGCTTCAGCAGCGAAGGAGAGAACGGATGTATAAAAACAACAATGCTGCGTGAGTGACGAAGAATTTTTTATGTATCTCGAACTTGTATTATTCTTACCGAAAAGGTAGTGGAATATTATTGATTGAATTTTATTTTGTTTTATTTCGATTGAAGCAGCTGAACATGAAATAAAATCGAGTTCAAACAGGAAGACATGTCCGTGTCCGTCCTGTAGGCTCTTCAGTCACCCTAAATTGATTTCATGTATTTGATATATTTAAGTAAATATTCAACAACAACAAAAAATATATATAGCGAGAGGGAGAGAGAGAGAGAGAGAGAGAGTGTATGTCTAAAACCAGCTCCATCTCTGACAGAGGAAGAAGAGCTAACCCTGAGCCCAAGGACACAAGGACCGATATAACTTGTGTGTGTCTGGAGCAATGTTGTTCACCATCAATGTAGTCTAGTGCATTTAGTGAACCTACAATACTATAATTAACACAAAAAGCTCAGTGCCTGATTTGTACTTCGGTCAGCAGCAACCCTTCAGAAATCTTCTTTGATGGTCTAGAGCGGTTCGAGCCTGGGTGACGTGACAAAGGCATTCAAATACGAGACACACTTCTAAATATTCAGCAAAAAAATGACAAATATTATTGTGGAGATGCTCTGCGCCTTCACTCAGCTGTCTGGATACATCAGATTCAAACACATGGAAAAATGTACAATTTAATAACTTTCTGAAACTGTAACACAGAAATTATTTTATATTAATTTTGCATTACAGAGACATATCCAAATTAGACCACCACCTAAACCGGGAAAATCTTCAACCATAAGAAATAACCAGATGTGACTAGTTGGTATAATAATAGACCTGAGGAACCAGAAGTCATCTTTAGGACGTCCCCCTGTCTATTTCTGTCCCTGGGTCCTCTGGGTCACTGGCACACTACTTTATTTTTTCAGTTGCCTTCCTGGTGGCTCAAATCTGACTCGGTTTTTTTTAAATATATATTCAAATATGTGCACCCAAATCAACTTAAAAAAAACGCCATACAAGTATTATCAACAGCTCTGTGAGACTTGTATCAAATACTTGTTAATATATTATATTCATCAATATAATAATAAAAAAAACTGTTTAAAAAAGAAGAAATACATTGCTCAACAATAATCTGCGGTTTAGGTCGAGACTATTTTCTGTGTTTTGTCTCTGCACACAGTTAAAAAGACTCGGAGTGAAATCACAAATAACAGCCAATGATACGAAGGCGGTTTTACTGCGTGACAACCCAGCCAACCACAAATAGACGTGACACAGTCCCAGGCTCCTTGTAATGCTAGCACGTTGGCTTCACGCACACATGCAGACACATTCTCGAAGATGCTAACGCGCTGAGCTCATCCCTGGAAGAAGCCTGGTAATCCGAGATGCGATGCACTTCCTCCTCTCTGCCGGGAACTCCTGAACAGCTGCTGGCGTTTGAGTCATGCCATGCAATTAAACCGCATCAGTTCAGGAAAAGAAATAGCTGAATGTAGGCCTAAGCCATCAGGATACATTAGCAAAGATTCTTTATGCAGCACCTTTCAAAATAAAATAAAGGAATAATAACAAAAATTAGCTGTAAGAATAATGATAACGATGTCGTGGAGGAAGGAAGCGTTTCTCATTTCAGACTCAGTTGAGCCAAAAGTATTAAAGCTGATTAACATTTACAGCTTTGCTTTGCTGCTCTAGGTCCAGAGTATCACTACGATGTACACAAAGTATTTCGGTTTATGCAGTCCAAGGATGGCATGTTAGAGGACTTAAAAGGACTGCTATATTTTTGGGGGATAGACTATGGAGGCCTTTATGACACGTCCTGGTCAGTACATCATTTTAAAGTGAATCGTTTCCTCTTATAAAGGCCATTCTTTGTCCTGAAACCTTTTCTACTATAAGCATTTGACTTTTTTTTTTATTCTCATCCCAGCTCATTGAATGCCGTCACAGCTGCACCTCTGTGGCAAACACTCAAAGCCTGCCTGTCACAGAACCTGCCCAACATTGTGACAGGGAAAGGCCCTTTGTTATGTTTGGGAATTTAAAGGAAATATCATGGTTTGGTTTAGAAAAGTCTTGTTGACATTTCTTAGCTTCACACGGACACAGACTTTGTCTCCTGGGTGAAAGTCACGAAGCTGCGGCACCGTCTGGTCCAGACTCTCTCAGTTTGCTCAGATCATCTCATGCAGGGGTGTCAACCTCATTTTAATTTTCTCATTATGTTTGCCCTCCAAAGGCCAAATGTAAACCGTAAACCAGTAAAAAATGTAACTAAATGTAATGTAATCTAATGTAAAATAAATGCAACTACTCCTTAACATGCTGTTAAATAACTATTTATTTTTTTATTTAACTCTTTAGCCGCCACTAATTACAATAAAATATTCCGTTTTGATGTCACTTTTTTAAAAGGTTGTATCTTAAACATTGTTAGAGATAAAGCCAAACTGTAAATGAGAAAAATGATAAGTATGAACCAAAGTTTGTGATGTGAATAAATTAACATCTAATAATGTGGAAAAGTTCCATTCAAATGCAATCATCACGCAGGAACAAAGATAATCGATACAAAATCAAAGCAAAACCAAAAAGCCACCACCTTGTCTTGTCACGGACATGCAGAAACCAAAAAAACAACCAAAGTGGGAAAGATAAAGAACATTCCCCGAGTCAATGCCACGGAAAAGACGTCACTTTCAGGATCAGCACTGGACAGCTCCATCTGTAGCCGGCTACCTATGGAGCTGTCCAGTGCTGATCCTGATCCATATGTAGCCGGCTACCTATGGAGCTGTCCAGTGCTGATCCTGATCCATATGTAGCCGGCTACCTATGGAGCTGTCCAGTGCTGATCCTGATCCATATGTAGCCGGCTACCTATGGAGCTGTCCAGTGCTGATCCTGATCCATATGTAGCCGGCTACCTATGGAGCTGTCCAGTGCTGATCCTGATCCATATGTAGCCGGCTACCTATGGATCTGTCCAGTGCTGATCCTGATCCATATGTAGCCGGCTACCTATGGAGCTGTCCAGTGCTGATCCTGATCCATATGTAGCCGGCTACCTATGGAGCTGTCCAGTGCTGATCCTGATCCATATGTAGCCGGCTACCTATGGAGCTGTCCAGTGCTGATCCTGATCCATATGTAGCCGGCTACCTATGGAGCTGTCCAGTGCTGATCCTGATCCATATGTAGCCGACTACATATGGAGCTGTCCAGTGCTGATCCTGATCCATATGTAGCCGGGGTCAACATGTCACCACATGCTGTAAAAACAAAAGTTCAAATAACTTTCAATAGTCACCTCCAGCAGATTATTGATCAGTTCACTACTTAATTTACAAACATTGCATATTCATTTATATAGTTGTAAAAATATATGGATAGATTATTGCTGTTATTATAACATAAATCCTTTCAATTGATCAGGTTAAGAAAACCACACTACTCCATCGATCAATAATCAAACTTATTCAAGTAAATAATATTAAATAATAAATAAAGAAAAATATCATCCAACACAAGTTATGGCATTAACTTTGTTCAAAACTCTTTTGTCACAGTTGAGAGGGGCAGAACTGCAGAACAACCAACAAATGTGGGCTGTTAAGAACATGTGTGATGCAGCATTTTACAAAAACAAATGTCTGCACACAGCTACCGGGGGGGCACAAAAAATGACTTGGAGGGCAACATTTGGCCCCCGGGCCTTGAGTTTGACACACTGATCTAATGAGATGCAGCGTGAGGGAGAAGTTATGTGTGCAGGAGTCAGACAAGGCTACTTATTTCTCTGTTATACACAGTGTGCGGCCAGTACCAGTTAGCTTAGTAAATAATGAGGAAAAAACGAGAACTGTTTTGTTTAAATGTAACTAAAATCCACGTATGAGCATCTCTAAGGCTCAATAATTAACACATGGTCTGTGTGCGTAGTTCATGGTTCAGGTGGGACTTTGTTCCAACATCCAAAATGAAAAATTAAATACAAATCTGGTTAAAGATGTTAGTGGGCAAAATAAAAAATACTCTTGGTGAAGAATTCTAAGACAACACTAAGATGAATTATTGTTAACATGATGAATTACTGTTGTGATCTTTGAAATTCTGCTACTGGGAAGAAAAAAAGAAAAGTAGAAAATAATAAGTAAAAAATAATAATTTATCTTAACCAATAATGAAATTAATGACTTTAATATTAATGTAAAGTTAAAAAATAAAGTTTCATGAAACTGTCCGAACTGTTTCAACAAGTCAGTATGAAAAGAGAGGCGTTAAAACACTCTTGGTGTGCCGTCATTTATGCTCACATAGAAATTTAAATGGGAATTTAAATGAAAATCAGGAATAGGACTGCAACGTAGACAAAAACACAAACAGGATAAGACCATGCGGTGTCTTTAGCCTGGGGATGAGCTGCGGGGTATTCCTGACCTCCTTTTTACACACTAACAAATAACAGTGACCTCATGGGGGTGTAAATAGCACAGAGGGAGGGACGGACCAGGACGGCTGGGGTATATAAAGGAGAGAATCATTTTTCAAGTCCCAAACGTACCGACAGAAGAGGAACAGGAAGAAGAAACACTGAAC
>NW_027180619.1:0-42500 GCF_040956055.1 Brachionichthys hirsutus | reverse complement strand
AACACAAAGACAATGCTGGCCTGCAGGCAGGGGCTTATTTAAGAATCCGGCGGGCTAAACTGACCACTCGAGTTAAAATACTGTCTGTGCCCATTTGTATCTGTGCTCTTTATTGTTTAGTAGAACCCAGGTGGGAAAACAAGGCAATATATTTTTTCAGTTTGATCCCTCAGATCTTAGATTTGACCTCAAGAACAATTCCATATTCAATTTCATGCCACCCGTGTCCAGTCATTACGTAGCAGGGTAAAAGAGGACAATCAGTCCTTCAGGTCTTGTCATGGTCATCCAGATTGGAATGGTGATCTACAGGAGGAATCCTGATCAACCCCCAAAACCAGTCACGTGCAGTCTGGTAGTTTGGCTGGTCCTGCGACTTATACTCAGGTGCGACTTATATATATTAAAATATGTACAGTAAAACCCAGTTCTCCACAGTTCCAACTCAGGTATACGTGACAAGTTTTTTCACCGTCCCTTCTCGCGAGATTGTTCGAGATCTGAATGCGTAGCAAAATCTCACGGCTCAAAATCCAAATCTGAATTACGTGATCCGTTTGTTTACCTGGTCCTTCAGGCGGTGTCGATCAGTTACGGTGTTTTGTGGGACTTTTACAGATAGATAAAGAAATTCTTGAGATGAGAATAAAGTATGCGTGCGTGCTGCATGGAGCGTGCACAAAAAACTATCAATCACTCAATCAGCATTTATTATTAATATTACAATAATTTAAATCAACCCTTTGCTGCATTCAGGGTCCTCACTGCCGTCGGATAGAAGCAGTTGTAAACTAGAATGACAATCAGAGACTGCAGACCCCGCCTCCAATAGACTATTGGATCTTGTGAGACAGTAAACAGGGCTTCCGGATCAGAGGGGCCAAACCTGCTCTAGCTTGCTGCTCCGGAACGTACTACAAGCCTCCTTCCGGACTCTTTTTCCCATCATGCCATTCGTGTACCTCCCTCTTAAAGTGACAGTTTACAGCAGAGGCACGATTCCAGATGTAAAAATAATTTTAGAATCTGGATCCAGATCCGGATCAATGCCATTCTCGGGGAGGACCGAGCCACGGACAGAACCTTGCTTGTGTAAAAATTTCAAGTCGATTG
Source organism: Brachionichthys hirsutus (assembly GCF_040956055.1). NCBI lineage: Eukaryota > Metazoa > Chordata > Actinopteri > Lophiiformes > Brachionichthyidae > Brachionichthys > Brachionichthys hirsutus. The sequence continues at coordinate 41,387 of NW_027180619.1, read as the reverse complement.
GGTTACTAGTTTTTGAGTTATGCGCTCGGACAGACAAACAGACAAACAGACAGACAAACAAACAAACAAACAAACAAACGCACCAAATTGCAATACCCTCGCCTCCGCTTCGGCGAGGGTAATCAAGCCTGTGCTGCATTCAGGGTGCTCACTGCCGTCGGATAAAAGCTGTTTTAAATCAATAATTTAATTTATGTAATTTATTGTCATTCATTGTCATTTTACATCTGTGGTGTGATTTATTGTTATTTATTTATTTTTCTAAGGTTATTTTGCATAAAAGGGTGGAGGGTGCAGCCGTGCAGGTCCTCCAGTGGGGAGGGTGCAGCCGATGATTGTTTGGGCCCTCTGGGGCGACCTTTTCTGTGCTGCTGAACCAGATTCTAACGCAGAACGTTAAAATGCTACCAATGGAGCAGCGGTGAAAGGAGACCAGCAGTCTCTGCTGGGCCATTCTCAGTGGGGGGTCGCCCCCCCAGGTCAGACCCTCATCCATGCGGACCCTGCCCCCCTCTCCACACACTCCCCGTTAATGGAACGTGGCAGCATGTCCGTTGAGTTCTACCTGACAAAAGGATATGATCAAAGTGGTGTTCGTTCGCCGAGTCAGATTGATTGATTGATTAATCCCTCGATGTTGAGAACCGTCAACAAGCATTATTTACTCCTGTTTGAGGAACATCAATAAAATTAATACCTTTTAGTTTTAACTACCTGAAAAATGGATGCCTGAGTGTCACAGACAGAATAAGGACGTCAGCGGTAGCTGAAATTCAGTCGGCTCTTATTATCAGCTAAAGTGTATCATTAGCTGATAATAAATAATCGTGTGATGTAGGGTCAGATAAAATGTACCTTTGTCTCATCTTCATTTTGCTGCCATCCAGCATTTGGGTTCAAAAAGAAGTTATTGCCAAAAAGAAGAGGGAACAAGGCGTCTCTGGATCAGTGCGTCTGACGAGGAAAGTTCACGACTCTTTTTCTTCACTTTCTTTGGTAGCCTTTTTCATGAGGAGCTTTTGTTGCTAATTGTTCCGATGCCGATATTAAAGACGCTTTGAGAAAATGCAGCAGCGTCACATTGTTCATCAACAGGAGAAGGTAACGACATTAGCGGGGAGGTAGAATTTCATTTAGCGCGTGGTCGGAAAGGAAAACGCAAGTTTAATAATGCAGCCGTGAAATCCGAGCTAATTAATCTCCTCCATTATTAGTATTTTTATTATTATCTAAAACCTACCAAAGCTACCGGGCTACAGTTTATCCTCTAAACACCAGTGGAAGGATTCTGAACCACCGCAGTGCACACGCACACGCACACGCACACGCACACGCACACACACCAGCAGCAGCAGCCATTAGAGTGACATGTTGATATGAGGGTTATCAGTGTCGTATTCTTTGACGGAGCAGAGACAGAAGAATCACAGACTTAGATAAACACTGAAAGGCTCCTGAGCCTCCACACAGGAGATGGGCTTTAAATGTGTGTGTGTGTTCCAGCTTGTTTATGAGCGTATACTAATGTGTCGTGATAGCAGGTGCTAGTTGTGTGTGTGTGTGAGCGTCTGTCGGTGTGAGCCGGGCGGTGCAGAGTGACGCGCAGTGACAGTACCGTGTGTTTTATCAGCACTGGCTAAATGTTTCCTGCCACTCTTCCGTCTCGCTTTCAGCGAAGCGAACCTTTACGAGGCTGCTGATAGGATCAGGAGCAGACGTAGGCTCTGCTTTCTATTAGCAATACATGCGTTCACATTCTCAGCCGGAGCGGTTCTGGAGCGTTCACATTCTCAGCCGGAGCGGTTCTGGAGCGTTCACATTCTCAGCCGGAGCGGTTCTGGAGCGTTCACATTCTCAGCCGGAGCGGTTCTGGACGGAGTCGCTCCTGCACGGAGCAAGTTCAACGAGAAAAGCACTCAGAGCACAGACCTCCCCCAAGCAGCTCGTTGCCCTCCTAACTGGATCTACACCGTCCACACGGTGATCTGGATCAGCACCAGAAGGTTCTAGATTGTTCTTGTATCTTTACACATGAAAAGTCAAAGTGAATCAGAGTTGTATTTAATGGGTTTTAATGTGAAAATGTAATCTTTTTGACTCGTTCTGGATCTGATCCAGATGAAATTCATTGGTGAGATAGAGACCCCCCCACCCTACATGACTGTGTCAAACTCGATAAACATTGGTCAATAATCAACCAAGATATTGAGGAACAAATTCTTAAGCTCCTTTGACTGCAATGTTGACGAAAACTTCAAAGCAATCCATAATTGTACTTTTGCCAAATTGCATTACGTCCTTTGAAGAACTGTTTTGGGCCTTTCATTATGTTGTTCTGTTAACTTCTCTACTTAAATTTGTGTCCATTTTCTTGAATGGTCGACTTTTCCCTCGTTTCTTAGTTGTAAATGTTTATTGTTGCACCGAGCGTCTGAGAGAAAAGGAATTTGAATCGTGTGCGTCTAATTCATGCCGCAGAATTGTAAATAAAGGTGCTTCGACTGGAATCTGGGATCTCTTCTGGCTCATCACCAAAATTTCATCAACGTTTTGAGTTATCTTGCTAACCGACAAGCAGACAGATAAACCAACAAATCAACGTCAGCGAAAACATAACCTCCACGGTGGACGTAAAAATCTTGCTTTATATATTCATTTGATTTTAGTCTCCATCAGTTTATTAAATAATACATTCATTGACAATCAAATTAAAAATCCAAATAGAATATATGCTAATAAAAACAACGGTCTGGTATTATGGACCATAACTCTGCGTACCTTCCTCAGACTATAACATTCAGCACAGAGATTCTACTGTCTCCTTTCTGCAGTGAATTATCTCAAGGTGCAGCATTAGCGGCGCAGCGTTAGCGGCGCAGCGTTAGCTCCGTGCGCGGCTGCTCATCCTTCCTCTGGGTTTTATTGCAGCGGCATCATCTGTGGCTCAGGATGACGTGCCCTGAACGCATCATCATAAAAGGTGGTGTAGACACGAACGTGTCCCTCAAGATAAAAGCTGCCGACATCTGCAGTCAAACATTTTGTTTTCCAAACACTTGGGTTTGTAATTAAATACCGGGAGAGCAGGCTGGCCTGATGAGAAGTTAAAAGTTAAAACGGTAACGTGATAACAGCTGCCGGTTGGATTGATAAGTGCTCAACAAGCTGCACGCCATTCGCCGACATCACATCAGGGTGGAGGAGATGTCCAAACCGTGAAAACAGGAGGTCAGCATTACCATATTGCTCGAAACTCTGCTTCAGTCACGCCTTTGAAGTTTCCGAAATGAGTTCAATTCATTTAGAATCTGTTACAGTGTGTTCGTTTGCTTCATCATATTGATGAAAGCAGCGGTAATAGGGGCCGGGTCGGGGGGGGGGGGCAGCAGCCTAAGCAGGGAAGTCCAGACTTCCCTCTCCCCGGCCACTTTTTCTAGCTCTTCCGGGGGGATCTGGAGGCGTTCAGCCGAGAGACATAGTCTCTCCAGCGTGTCCTGGGTCTTCCCCGTGGTCTCCTCCCGGTGGGACGTGTCCTGAACACGTCACCAGGGAGGCGTCCAGGAGGCATCCTGAATAGATGCCCGAGCCTCCTCATCTGGCTCCTCTCAACGCGGAGGAGCAGCATGGCCTCGGATTTGGAGGTGCTGATTCTCATCCCGGCCGCTTCACATGCGGCTCCGAACCGATCCAGTGAGAGCTGGAGGGCGTGGCCTGATGAAGCCAACAGGATCACACCGTCTGCAAAAAGCAGCGATCCAATCCTGAGGTCACCAAACCGAACCCCCTCAACGCCCCGGCTGCACCTAGAAATTCTGTCCATAAATATTCTGAACAGAATCGGTGACAAAGGGCAGCCCTGACGGAGTCCAACCCGCACTGGAAATAGGTCCGACTTACTGCCAGCAACGCGGACCAAGCTCTGACACCGGTCATATAGGGAACGGATGGCCCATATCAGGGGGTCCGACACCCCGTACTCCCGGAGCACCCCCCACAGGACTCCCTGAGGGACACGGTCGGATGCCTTTTTCAAGTCCACAAAACACATGTGGACTGGTTGGGCAAACTCCCATGCACCCTCAAGGACCCTGCCGAGGGTCTAGAGCTGGTCCACAGTTCCACGGCCAGGACGAAAACCACATTGCTCCTCCTGGATGCGAGGTTGGACTATCCGGCGGACCCTCCTCTCCAGCTACTTTAGTAAACCTGAAATCTGCACAAGCAGACAGTAATTTATAAAATAATAATATTCAGGCCGAATTAGCATGTAGCAATAATTCATTAATTCATTTTCCAACCGCTTTGTCCGTTATCCGGTCGCAGGCCAAGCTGGAGCCAATCTCAGCAGTCAGTGGGCGAGAGGCGGGGCTACACCCTGGAGAAGCCGCCAGTTCATCGCAGGGCAACACAGAGACAGACAATCAGCCACACACACACACCTACGGGCAATTTAGCGTCACCAATCAGCCTAGGCTGCATGCCTTTGGTGGTGGGAGGAAGCCGGAGAACCCGGAGAGAACCCACGCAGACACGGGGAGAACATGCAAACTCCTCACAGAAAGGCCACAAGTCAGATTGGAACCTGCAACCTCCTTGCTGTGAGGCAAGTTCTGTTCATGTTCTCCCCGGTAACGGACAAAGCGGTTCAGACGAATGAATGAATGAATAATATGTAGTATCTTTGATGATTACTTGAATCCTTCAAATTAAATATAAACTTAATGTGCTCTTATTTAACGTGGCCTCAGTCATTTCACTCCGCAACAACTAAAGGCTGTTACAAAAACCAATTGTGTCTGAAAAATGAGTGAAGACACAGAATGAAGTGTGAAGTGACACAAAGACAAACGTCCTTCCTGTCCCAACTGCTGCCCGCTGCATTCAGAATGATCAAAGTATTAGGATTATCACTGGAGCCCATCACAAACAGGCCATGAGGAGCGTTAGACCCTCAGAGTGGAAGTGCCCCCCCCCCCCCCCACACACACACACACACACACACACTCACTCACCTGTTGCCTCAGCTGTCCCCAATCAAGCCTCCATTTATACGCCAGCCTCGGCCTCATTGTTCGTCGTGCTTCATGTTTGACCTTCCAGCATTTTGGACGGCCTTTCCCATGTGGACTCTGCCCGTCTCCGACCACCCGTCCCGTTCCCATCCTGGATATTTTCTGTCCGTGACGACGAGCTCCACCTGCTCCTGCCTGGATTCTGTCTGCCTGTCACCTGTTCTGAGTTTTGATGATTCCCGCGTGTGAAATAAAGGTCATTACAATTATACTGTTTATTATACTTTTTAGAATCAAATATCTAAGTGAGGGCGGCACCATATATCATTTATTATATCATTTTGTCTGTGTGTGTGTGAGAGAGAGAGAGAGAGTGTGTGTGTGTCTTTGTAGTAATTAAAAATGTTTTTTTCCATCGTTACTCGCGTTGATTTGTGTGTTTTTAGACGGCCAGAATGGATTAATTTGTTTTCAGTTATATTATATTGTAAAAACTGACCTGACATATGAATGATTTGAGTTACGAGCTCTACTCGCTCAAGGAGGCGCTGAGTTACGAGCTCTACTCGCTAAAGGAGGCGTTGAGTTACGAGCTCTACTCGCTAAAGGAGGCGCTGAGTTACGAGCTCTACTCGCTAAAGGAGGTGCTGAGTTAAGAGCTCTACTCGCTCAAGGAGGCGCTGAGTTACGAGCTCTACTCGCTAAAGGAGGCGCTGAGTTAAGAGCTCTACTCGCTAAAGGAGGCGCTGAGTTACGAGCTCTACTCGCTAAAGGAGGCGCTGAGTTACGAGCTCTACTCGCTAAAGGAGGCGCTGAGTTACAAGCTCTACTCGCTAAAGGAGGTGCTGAGTTAAGAGCTCTACTCGCTAAAGGAGGCGCTGAGTTACGAGCTCTACTCGCTAAAGGAGGTGCTGAGTTAAGAGCTCTACTCGCTAAAGGAGGTGCTGAGTTAAGAGCTCTACTCGCTAAAGGAGGTGCTGAGTTAAGAGCTCTACTCGCTAAAGGAGGTGCTGAGTTAAGAGCTCTACTCGCTAAAGGAGGTGCTGAGTTAAGAGCTCTACTCACTAAAGGAGGTGCTGAGTTAAGAGCTCTACTCGCTAAAGGAGGTGCTGAGTTAAGAGCTCTACTCGCTAAAGGAGGTGCTGAGTTAAGAGCTCTACTCGCTAAAGGAGGTGCTGAGTTAAGAGCTCTACTCGCTAAAGGAGGCGCTGAATTACGAGCTCTACTCGCTAAAGGAGGCGCTGAGTTACGAGCTCTACTCGCTAAAGGAGGTGCTGAGTTAAGAGCTCTACTCGCTGCAGTGTTTAGTCTGCATCTTACGGAGTTAATAAAATAAATTCATAATTGATTCAGACAGTTTACTGATAGATTGCGAAAAATGTCAGTTCAGCTTGATCAGCAGTTCCTTTGCCTCGACGTTACACTCGTCACACAATGGAACTCGATATCTTCTGTCTGGGTTTGGCTCCGCCTCCGATTTCATTTCAGTTTCATCCCTTAACATTAGATGTGTTTGCTCTTAACTGCCACTGATATCAAATCTCTTTCAAACATCCAGCTGGATTGTAGCAAAAAGGGTCATTGGCAGCAGGAATATTGTCTGATTGGTCAACGCACACACACACACGCACACACACCTACACACACACACACACACACACACACACTATCATCAATTGCCCTTTCACTAAAACATTGTCACAAGGTCAAAGTATTTGTGGAAGGAACTACGGTGTGCTGGCTTCTTCACACACACACACACACAGAGTAGGACTGGAGGGAAAACACAGGACAATGTCTCAGAATATTGCATTGTGACTGAAGTGAAAGTATTTGTCCATCGCTGATCAGAGACCATGGATCTTCCTTCTTATCCAGATCGACTCAGTGGTCCCTTCTGTCGGACCATTTTCTCTCTTTACGCAGTTTCAGAATCTTCTGTAAAGTGTTTAAAGTCCAACGCTAAAGGACGCTTTGTGTCTTCTTGGTTGTCCCGAGCCTCGCCCTGGTCATTTGGGAACGGGATGGCATCTATGTCCCAAACGAAGTTGTTCCATTAATAACTTTATTCCTGCAGCTACACTGTGAGACAAACACAGTTTGCAGTATTTAAATACTATAAGAACACCTTTAACTCTGTTGCTGCAGCCACATTACACCCTTTTACTTTAAGTATGTAATGAAGCTTATAAAGTATGTACTGCTGCATACAGGAAGTACAGACATTGTAACATTGAGTGTTGACCTCTGACCCTTTAGCCCACACATCCATCACAATCCCCAGGTTATTGTTCCAATGATACAAATGAATTGCAGAGCGAGTGCATCGTACTTATACTTCAATCGGGTACTTCTGACTCTGAGGCGCCCTGAATCTGTTTCTGGGATGTTAAATCGTGTCCTAGAATGAGTAGCTTTTTCATTTATTCGTCATTTTCATTCAAATCTGTTTCATAATCCAGACAAATAATTGCATTTATAAGATTACATTAGAGTATTTGTGATGGAAACCAATATGTGATTGATTTTTTTCTCGACTGCTGTGATATTGGATTGCCTCTCCGACTGGATTTATTATGCAGTTATGTGATACTTCTGTTACAAACAGTTTCCTGATATAAAATGATGCTAACGGAACCAGCCCTTGCTGCTAGAGTCTAGTCATTAGTGGTATGTGGAACATTATCCAACCCTGAAAGGATATCTGAGAACACTGAACTTCCACAATGAAAGAAAGCGTTTATCTTTTGTCTTCGTTATCCATCTTACAGGATGTTGTCCAAATAGCGCCAGATAAAACCAAACTAAAGTTGTTTTCAGACCGGACCGAGGAAACTGGGTTCAGACTCGGTTCAGACTCGGTTCAGACTCGGTTCAGTCACAACATTGTTACTCTCGCCGAAAGGGAGGCGAGGGTATTGCAATTGCTCCTCGCTCCTGAAAGCCCGGGACTCAGCACTCAGGTCTGGTGATGCTCCAGCACTCAGAGCGGCGAGGAGAAGCCTGACTTCGGGGGTAAAGAGGGCCAAAGCCTCCTATGCTCGGAGAATAGAGGGTCATTTTGCTTCCAACGATCCACGGAGCATGTGGAAGGGCATCAGCACCATTACGGACTACAAAACGAGAGTCACGGAGTGCCCCAGGGACCCGTCTCTTCCTGATGCCCTTAACACCTTCTACGCTCGCTTTGAGGCTTCCAACACGTCGCCCTGCACTAAACTCACGCTTCCACCAGGTGAGCTGCCCCTCAGTCTGGCTGCTGAGGATGTGATGAGGTCCCTGCGGAAGATCAACCCCCGCAAGGCTGCAGGCCCAGACAACATCCCGGGCCGGGTTCTGAGGGACTGTGCCGATCAGCTCTTCGAGGTGTTGACCGACATCTTCAACACCTCATTGTCCCAGGGCTCAGTGCCGACGTGTCTGAAGACGGCCACCATCATCCCTGTCCCAAAGACCTCCACCGTTTCATGCCTGAACGACTATCGGCCGGTTGCTCTGACTCCGATCGTCATGAAGTGCTTTGAGCGGCTGGTGACGGGGCACATTAAGGACAGCGTCGATGACAGCGTGGACCCCCATCAGTATGCGTACCGGAGGAACCGCTCCACTGATGACGCAATCGCTTCTGTGGTTCACGAGGCCCTGAGTCACCTGGAGACCAGAGACGCTTATGCCAGGCTGCTGTTTCTGGACTTCAGCTCGGCATTCAACACCATCATCCCGCAGACTCTGGTCAACAAACTGGTGACACTGGGGCTGAGCCCATCGATGTGCAACTGGGTCCTGGACTTCCTGACGAACCGGCCGCAGACTGTGAGAATCCGCAACATCTCCTCCGCCCCCATCATCCTCAACACCGGCTCCCCTCAAGGATGCGTTCTGAGCCCTCTGCTGTTCACGCTGCTGACGTATGACTGCAAGGCTGAGTACCCGAGCAGTCATATCGTCAAGTTCGCAGATACATCCTCAACAACGACGAGTCGGAGGACATGCAGGAGGTGGAACATCTGGTGCAGTGGTGCAGAGAAAACAACCTCTGCATCAATGTGAAGAAAACGAAGGAGATGTTTGTGGATTACAGGAAAGGAGGCTACACCCCCCCTCCCCTCTACATCGGAGGAGCGGCTGTCGAGGTGGTCCAGAGCATCAAGTACCTGGGTGTGCACATTGCCAGTGACCTGGCATGGAGGACCAACTCAGCCGCCTTAGTAAAGAAGGCCCACCAGCGCCTCTACTTTCTGAGGAGGCTGAGGCGAGCAGGTATGGGCACCCCGGTCCTGGCGTCCTTCTACAGGTGTGCGGTGGAGAGTGTCCTCCCATCATGCATCACGGTGTGGTACGGCAGCTGCTCTGCTGCAGACAGGAAGGCCCTGCAGACAGGAAGGTCCTGCAGACAGGAAGGCCCTGCAGACAGGAAGGCCCTGCAGACAGGAAGGTCCTGCAGACAGGAAGGACCTGCAGACAGGAAGGACCTGCAGACAGGAAGGACCTGCAGACAGGAAGGTCCTGCAGCGGGTGGTTAAATCGGCCCAAAGGACTTCGGAGAGCAGTCTACCCACCGTGAGTGACATCTACAGCAGGAGGTGCAGGAAAAAGGCAACCTGCATCATGAAGGACCCCACCCACCCTGCACACGGACTGTTTGACCCCTCCCATCATGAAGGACCCCGCCCACCCTGCACATGGACTGTTTGACCCCTCCCATCATGAAGGACCCCACCCACCCTGCACATGGACTGTTTGACCCCTCCCATCATGAAGGACCCCGCCCACCCTGCACATGGACTGTTTCCCCCCTCCCATCATGGACTCCACCCACCCTGCACATGAACTGTTTGACCCCTCCCATCATGAAGGACCCCGCCCACCCTGCACACGGACTGTTTCCCCCCTCCCATCATGAAGGACCCCACCCACCCTGCACACGGACTGTTTGACCCCTCCCATCATGGACTCCACCCACCCTGCACACGGACTGTTTGACCCCTCCCATCATGAAGGACCCCGCCCACCCTGCACACGGACTGTTTTCCCCCCTCCCATCTGGGAGGACGCTTCCGCAGCATCAGGGCCAGAACCACCAGGTTCAAAAACAGTTTCTTCCCTGATGCTGTGAGAGTTATGAACAGTGGATGACTCTGAGGCCAAATTCACTGCTTCCTTGTTGGACTAATTTTGTTCCACTGGATGCTGCTACTGGGGATCGTGCAATCACTGTTGTGTATATATTTAGTTTTAAGTTGAATGAATGTGTGTCTGTTTTTGGTGAATGTTTGTTGTGCGCCTCGAGCTGGGACCTGAGTGCTGTTTTTCGTTCGTGCATGAGAGTGTCTGAATGACATTAAAGATTTCTTGATTCTTGATTCTTGAATTGGGTGCGTGTGTTTGTTTGTCTGTCTGTCTGTTTGCTTGTCTGTCCGAGCGCATAACTCAAAAACTAGTAACCCAATCGACTTGAAATTTTTACACAAGCAAGGTTCTGTCCGTGGCTCGGTCCTCCCCAAGAATGGCGTTGATCCGGATCTGGATCCAGATTCTAGAATTATTTTTACATCTGGAATTGTGCCTGTGCTGTAAACTGCCACTTTAAGAGGGAGGGACACGAATGGCATGATGGGAAAAAGAGTCCAGAAGGAGTCGTGTAGTACGTTCCGGAGCAGCAAGCTAGAGCAGGTTTGGCCCCTCTGATCCGGAAGCCCTGTTTACTGTCTTACAACATCCAATAGTCTTTTGGAGGCGGGGTCTGCAATCTCTGATTGTCGTTTTCTAGTTGTACTTGTTTCGGTTCTGCTTTCACACTGCGGTTTCTAAAGCGAACCAAACCTTCTGAGCATCATGAAGTGGTTGAAGGAGGCGCTCGATGATCGGACAATGTAGGAGGGGAAGTCCCTCCCTCTGCCATGCTTGTTTTGGCTTGGACTGGGCGCTGTTCTTCCTCTACCCAAGATGCACTGCGTACAGCGTTACTACGTACATCTGGTGCAGAGTTTGGCCCGGTGAGCTTTCACACCGCATACGAACAAAGGGGGGGGGGGGGGATACAGTACGCCCAGCCTGGCTCCCTCAGACCCCGATGAAGACCTTCCTGCCATCCTCTTCCTCGGGGAGAGGAGCTGCCATAAAACACTGGTGGAAGAGTTCCACGATCAGCAGCCTCGCGGCTGCAGTGTGAAGTTCAGAGCTCTATTAGAGCTCTATCAGAGCTCTATCTAGTGGCAGATCAGAGCTCTATCTAGTGGCAGATCAGAGCTCTATCGCGTGGCAGATCAGAGCTCTATCGCGTGGCAGATCAGAGCTCTATCTAGTGGCAGATCAGAGCTCTATCGCGTGGCAGATCAGAGCTCTATCTAGTGGCAGATTAGAGCTCGATCTCATGGCAGATCAGAGCTCTATCTAGTGGCAGATCAGAGCTCTATCGCGTGGCAGATCAGAGCTCTATCTCGTGGCAGATCAGAGCTCTATCTCGTGGCAGATCAGAGCTCTATCTCATGGCAAATCAGAGCTCTATCTCGTGGCAGATCAGAGCTCTATCTCATGGCAAATCAGAGCTCTATCTCGTGGCAGATCAGAGCTCTATCTCGTGGCAGGAACCTAAACAGCTTGGTGTAACCGCTGCACAGCCTCCGCTTGAAAGGTTTGAGGTAGACGAGTGGAACTTCACCCTTCAAATCTTTAGCTCTTCCTCCATATATCTATGACATGAAACCACCAGGTTCACTGCTTAAATACACGTGTGTGTGTGTGTGTGTGTGTGTGTGTGTGTGTGTGGCTGCTTACTCCATCCACCTGCGTATCCGTGGCAGTCTTGCCCCAAAATGCGCCACGTCAGCAACCGGAGCAGCTGCCGCGTAAAGGGACTTTTAAACGGTGTTTCCAGGAGACATTGTCCTGTCTCCTTTGGTGGGGGTCATAGGTCAAAATGCTGCTGAGGTCGTGGGCCTGAAGGCCGCGTGACAGCTGGAAGCCCGCCTGGGTGTGGCTTTTTGCTCAAAGTCGATAAAAATAAACGGCTTTTCTACTGACGTGTCATCTGTTCACTCCAGCCTGGCTGCGTCAGGAATGTCTCCATCACCACCACCACCATCATCATCATCATCATCATCAGCAACACCTCCTGACGCATTCGGCCCGCTCATCCGGCGCGCGCACGGTCACACGCATTGTGGCGGGCCCCGCCCTCCTCCGGAGCCGCTACAACCTGCATAAATAAGCGCCGCCGGAGTTTGGAGGACGAGCAGCGACGCGCAGAGCAAAACGCAGCCGAAGAGAAGCACGCACAAACCACGTGACCCTCCCGTCTCCACGCGTGACCTCTCCTCACAGTAAGTTTGTTTTCTCTTCCTCACTGACCGCACCTGAGTCCGTCAGGTGTTCACACCTGAACGCGCGTCACGCTGTGACCTGCTGAGGATGTTGTTCCGCTGATCCTCTTTTGTCCTTTGGCGCAGACGCGCAGCTTGTAGTTAAAACTAACGGTAATGCGTCAGATCACCTGTAGGAGCCGATGCTGCCGCCAGTGGGTTCCGTCCACGGGCAGGGGCGCCCTTCACCACGTTCATCCGTTCATCCGTTCATCCGTTCATCCGACAGTGGCGTGACTTTCTTATACTTTAGCATCATATTAAAGACGCAGCTGATTTGATCTCGTATGAATGTTTTTCATCACTTCATTCACCTGAGCAGGTGAATGAAGTGACGCCGACCTGCTGCCCGTCGGAACTCACCTTTATATTTTCCACTAACGAATCATGCATAAGTATTCATTGTTTGAGGATGCAGCGCGACCGCTAAGTTTATATCATCATTAACATCATTAACACTTTCACAGCACCGAACTGAAGCGTGAACGAAAAAACATCGTCAGGGGCCAATTTATTTTAATTTATTTTAATTTATTTTATTGTAGACAGACAACAGAATTTTGCTTCGGGCACATAAATAAGAACATAAAATTTAAATTGAGAAAACAAAACAATGAAAAACGGAGAGAAGACCAAAAGCAGCAGGTTTACGGTGTGTGTGTGTGTGTGTGTGTGTGCGTGCGTGCGTGCGTGCGTGCATTGTGGTGTTTCACAATCTTTTTCCCAGATGTTTAGGAGATAAACTGTTGCATTGGTAGATTTTTTTTTAAACGTATTTTTTTTATTATTTCTTGTTTTGCTTTAAAAACATGGAAATAAATGCACTAAAATAATGTAAGACGGAACACTTTACTTACGCAAGCGCAAAAAAATAGTAAAAGGAATAATTGTGCCGTTCTATTTCAGTTTGCAGTGTTTCATCCCAGCGATTGTGAGATTCTTTTATTCTTATATGCGCCACCTTGCATATGTTTTATGCAAGGTGGCGCAGTGTATAGCGCTGTCGCCTCACAGCAAGAAGGTAAGAGGTTCGATGCTTATCCATGAGGAGTTTCTATGTTCTCTCCATGCCTGCGTAGAAACCACGAGAACAGAGACTTGAATGTTTCCTTCCTGTATTTGATACTCTAAATAATAACCGCATGGTTCAAGTAACCATAATAATACTCTAGAATAAGTGTCTGCGCTTCAGGAATTATGACACAGAACTGGTACACATTTTGTGGATTTAGTGACAGCCTGCCTCTTCATCCTCCTCACAACGAAACAGAATTCGTACAGCTTGAAGACGTTTACCTTTTTTTCTCGTGCTACATTCTGACTTGTGTCTCGGCTTCATGCGACTCAGAGCATCGCAAACTGATCCCAGACACAAATGTACCGGTCACATGACACAGACCCTCCAGCCCACCTCGCCCGAGAGAGGTCAGACACGCATCCACTTCCTCCTCTTTGAGTTTCGGTCCTGGTGTCTGACGCTTCCCCTCCGCAGATGTCCGTGATGCTGAAGCCGTGGACGGCGCTGATTGCGGCCGTGCTGTGTGTGCTGGTGTGTCTGGGATCGCTGGCGGAGGCCTACCCCCCCAAACCCGAGAATCCCGGTGAAGACGCTCCACCTGAGGAGCTGGCCAAATACTACACCGCTCTGAGACACTACATCAACCTGATCACCAGGCAGAGGTATGGCTGCAGTACAGGAACCAGAACGTACGTCCCCGTGGCAACAAGGCTTTAAACCTCGCATCTCAAATGTACATCGGTCTGTGAGATCAGAAAATGATCCTGCCCCCCCCCGACTTACAGGATCAATGACTATTAGGTTAGGTTAGGTATTTATTTATTTCAGGCAATGACAAAAAGCACACAAAACAAAACAAACCGTTCCTCATCGCACGAGCCACATTTAAACAATCAGTAATAAGTAACATGTCAGTTCAGCCTGAAAGGGAGTGGGAAGAAGAAAACTTATTTAATCCCACCCCCATTTCTCATAACATATAAACATAATAAGCTCCTCTATTTCAAGCTCCAAATCCTATCAACAACAACTATATACACTGTATGATTTCGAAAAATACAACAAAATATCGAATGAAACTAGTGAAATTACAAAATTATATATATATATATATTCCATTATGGTGTTACCACAGGTAACATGACAGTTTAAACAGTCATGCCAACATTAATAATAAACAATACCAGCAATGGTAACAAACATATACCAACAATGGTAATGGAAACAATAAATACCTTCAAGACCCTCTGTTTGAATATTGCGAGTAAACCAGCTGTCTATATACTAGCTTAAATTGATGAATACTTTGACATTGCTTGTGGTGTGTATCCAGACTGTTCCAAAGTTTAACCCCACGTACAGACAAACAAAAACGTTTGAGTGTGGATCGAACTTGAGGAAGTTTAAAAACTCCAAATCATGAGCAGCTGCTCGAGCAGTAAAAAAACGTTGTAGGTTAATGGGTAATGATTTGTTAAATGCCTTGAACAGAACTACCAGAGTGTTGTATTTCACCAGATCCATAAATTTAAGCAACTTTGACTGAAAAAATAAGTTATGAGTATGATCCCGAAATCCGACCTTGTGAATGATCCGTACTGCTCGTTTCTGTAATATGCATAATGGATTTGTTGTGTTCTGATAAGTATTCCCCCACACTTCAATGCAGTATGTAAAGTATAATTTTAATACTATAATTACTATAATTTTATATGCACTCCAAGTGTCAATTCTGCCTTTATAATGAATAATATTTTAAACTGAATACACACACAACCACAAATTCACTCTCTACAAGTTCCTGAATATTTTTAAAATGTTTGTAACAAATTACCCAAATGGTTCGATTATCCCTGGTTCGATTCCACCTGCGACGTTCCTGTTTGGAGTTCGGAGCTTCTCCCCGTGTCTGCGTGGGTTCTTCCATCGTCTCACACTAAAACTAAAAAAGTTGCACAAAATAAGTAGTCCTTACTTTGACACCAAACGGAACCAGTAGAGTTTCAGCTCCAATCTGACCTCAGATCAGTCTGTGTTATTCCCTCCGCCCAGGTGGGGGCTATTCAGAATCAGAATCAGAATCAGAATCAGAATCAGAAGTGGTTTATTGCCATTGTCAGTGAGGGTTCAGACTAGGAATGTTTCTCTGTGAAGTCGTGCTACATCTAACATTAAGGACAAAATACAAAGACCATACAGGTACAGACACATCAACAGCAGCCAGAGTGGTTACACAGATGTGTATTAGCAGCAGTAAACTAGCGTCATCACGCAGTGCAAATGGAACAGTGCAAGTTGTATTCAGGAGTCCGGGACAGAATTATTAAGTGTTCATTAGTCGTACGGCTGAGGGAAAGAAGCTGTTCTTGTGGCGGGAGGTTCTGGTCCGGATGGACCGTAGCCTCCTGCCTGAATGGAGAGATGCAAGATCACTCAAAAGGTTCTGGACGGATCTTGAGGAATTTTTCAGGAAATGTTGGGAATGTTAATATTAAATTCTGGTGGTGATCCAGAAGAGATCCAGGATTCTGGATCAGTTTCAAATGTTCAGTAACGTTCCAGTCAACGGAGCTTCCGAATGTGTTCCTCAATATCTCGGTGGATTATTGACCGATGTCATGTAGGGGGGGGGGGGGGGCTCTACCTCTCCCCCAAATTTAATCTGGATCAGGCCCAGAATTTAGTCAGTAAACAATATTTAATTTTAACATTGAAAACTAAAATCAACTCTGATTGACTTTTACTTTCCGTGGTTGGTGTATAAAGATACCAACAACAGTTTAGAACCTTAGAGTGCTTTTCTAGTAATTTGTTATCGCAGAGATGATCAAACTTGTCATTTTTGTTGAGTTGTAGACATTATCCGTGAAGTTAGACGCTAACCCCATAGCAGCGAGTCATTGAAAAGGATTCTGGATCCAGATGATGATCCAGATGATGATCCAGATGATGATCCAGATTCCAGCAAAATGTTGCCTCAAAGAATACAAAATAATCAAAACCTCCTCTACATGATCCTGCTAACAATAAAAACATGTCCTCCTTGGCAGAGACATTATACAGTCCCTCAGGATAAATTTAAGAGCCATGGCGGGTCGTCTGGAAGAAATGAGAAGCTCTGTTGACTCATCCTTCCTGTATTAAAATAACCTTCCCCAAAGCGATTTTCAGCTGTTAAACCGTAAACGTAGCAAAGCTCGGTTTCATTTATGCCTCTTTTCTCTCATATTTGTCTCTTCAAGTGCCGACTGTGAATTTCATGAGTTTCCCGCTCTGACTTAAACCCGGAGTGTCTCTGGATGCGGACGCACTGCCCCTCCTCCGACTCATCTACCCCTGTGCCCACATGGGCGCTCCAGCGATTCGATTACCGGCCACTCTCTGCAACCGCCAGGCCCCCAAATCAACAAGAGCAGAGCAATAAGCAGCGCAGATGGACCCACGAAAGAATCCCAAATCCAGTTAGACGGGCCTGAGCCGAGGCCTGCCGCTCTCAAGTCGCTAAGGGACTGTCAGAAGGGATATTTTAGATTTGAAGCAGCCCGTCTCATCTGTTCTTATTCATGAAAGCCAAATAGGTCATTGATATTTAGATACGTGACCCCTAATGCCATGAAAAGTCAATTTGCCTCAAGTTTAAAGTTTAGACATTTCACCAGCAGACGCTGATGAAGACTTGTGAGGAGAGAAGTCATGGCTCTGTGGAGGCTCCTCTGTATCCGGTTAAAGGCTGGGGAACGATGGACTCAGAACTGGAGCCCCACGGGAAGCTCGAACTGGAGAAATAGAATGGATGGAGAATGGGTTGAAGGTGAACTTCACTATTTCAGATTTTCACAGTGAACTTCCAGGCTGAGTCGGCGCCGCGCATCCCACGTGTGAACAATTAAAAATGAGACGTCACAGTACTTGCTGCAGGAGAAGCTCCGTCTTGTTTCCACGGAAACATCTCAGAGTGAACGACTGCGTCGAGGAAACCGTTTGCATTTGTTTGTATACCCCCCCCCCCCTCCCCCCCCCTTTTTTTTCTGTAACTTGCCAGCCAATAATATCACAGCATGACGGGCAGGCAAACAAAACAAATGGCAGCGGTGGTCGAACCAATCAGAAGCAGACGTGAGTTTCTCCTCTCTGATGGAGTCTAGATGTTCACCTCAGTAATCTGATTTATCTGACGCGGGTTTCCCTTCAGCTGAAGCGCCTGGAAACGCCCGGGGAAAAACAGCGTTGTTCCTCAAAGGGCGTGACACAGATAATAGGATAAGAGCCGGGCGGAGGGGTGAAGACGGGCCGTTATCGGAGGGGACAGCATTCGTTTCTTGTTCTGATGTGACAGTGTGTCCTCCAGGGTGACGCACACACACACACACACACACCTTCCTGTGCGTAGCGAGCCGTAGGATTGGGTGCTGGGCTGATATGGAGAGGTGGAACAGGTGGGTGATGGGAAAGCAGAGGAGCTGCAGGTCACACTGCAGGGGTTGTGTTGAATGACTGTGTCGTGCACACGCACACACACACACATTACAGCGGTTATGCATTTGTGGCTCACTTGGGGCTCTGGCTTCCTTATCAAGGGAATCACAAGAGCAGTTCAGAGAGAAACACGCAGGCTGGATCTGACTGTGAAATGAGAGCATTAGAACAAAGTCGGGGCCGCGAACCAATGCATCAAAAGGAAGCGAGAAAAGAGGACACAGAGGGCAGAGAAAAAGAAAGCCGATGATGGAACGGCCAGTCGAGATCTAAAGGAAAGATTTTACGTAATAAGTACTCGACTCTTATACGATTTATAGCACATAAGAAATGGGTTATGAATAAATCATGTTATTTCTAAGAGTGGACAGCAGTGAGAATGTTTCTCCAGATAAAAGTCACCGGATGGAAGTTGGGAGACGAGCTCGTCCGCTGGAACGAGAAGTTTCCTTTCCATTGAGTCACGATTCAGCGCACGTTCCAGCGTTCTCTTTCCCGGGGCCGCCCATCCATTCGCCGTGCCGCTAACGTGACTCCGCCTGCTTTCCCATCACTCCGGCAGGTATGGAAAGCGGTCGACTCAGGAGGGCGTGGTTGCAGAGCTGCTGTTCGGAGGCGATGGCAGCAGAGACCAGAGATCAAGGTGAAGACCTTCACACACGCGCGATGAAGGACGGTGATCTCACATGTAACTCTGTCTTCCTCGTGTCCCTCCGTAGATTTGATGACTCCTACATGTGGTGAACCCACCAGCTCGCTCCCTTCTCATTGGGCATTCCCCCTGGGTTCATTCCACAATGCACCTGGAGGGGCCGACGTGTGCCTCTCACCTCCGACCCCTGAACCCTCCCCCCTGCCCCCAGTTAATAGCCATCACTGATGGGAACACAAGCTTTCTGCATCTCTCTGATCACAACAAAATTGTACATAATTTATTATTGAAATGAAATCTCTACGTACGAGCGGGACTAATCCGACATCGGAACGGCGCCTGTGTGTGAGCGTTCATGTCCTTCTGCTGCCTAAGTCCGTTTTGAGCAGGAACATCTCTTATTGTTGCTTCTGTAAAAAAGTAATGTCAGAATAAATCAATAAAAACTTTTCTCTGTCGATGAAATTTGTCGATTTTGAACTTTTTTTTCTTCTTTTACCAAGAGCAGAGGCTCACATGCAGTAATATCACTTTACATCCTGCAGTAGTACTGCTTGCATGTGAAATACTGCCAACATGGTATTTTCACTGAAAGTGCTCGAGGTAGGAAATCGGTTTCTTGTGAAAATGGCTTCAGGTGTCAGTTGGAAGAGACAGAGGTGGATACATAACAGGAAGGGTAGGGGTAGGGGGGGGGTTATAGGTCAGACGGATACTTAGTGTCTTATGGAAACGATAACCACATAGGAACAACAAGAATAAAATTAAAGCCGCAAGCGGCGTTGTAGGCCCTCGCCGGCCGACAGGCCGTTGAGCTGACCCGCCGACGCACGCCGCTTTTGTCCTGAGTGCTTCGCAAGTGTTTAGATTTGAGCTGCATTAGTAGCTCACAGTTTAGTCAAATCGTTATTTGGATTATGGCCATCTGCCATCAGGAGTTTCAATCCAATATGGCCGCCTTCCTGTGTGTCTGGGGGCGTGGCCATAATAAATTTTTTTTTTGCCCTGACATGACGCATGTCTGTACCGCGCTTCCCACGCGTGGCTGTCCGACAAAGACTGGCATCGGACCCCTCCCCATAGGGGGGGTTGCCATTGCCATGGCAACACCGTAAAAACAACAACATGGTTACGATTGTGGTTTTTGATCGGGACGACATGAGGGACTTTTCTGGTAAGTTTCAATCATTTCTGGCAAAGTATTTTTTTAATTCCCATTCAATTTTTGTTATCGTTCTCTAGGGGGCGCTGTAAGGCTGATTGTCAAAGTTTCCCTTTTAAAGTGTCCAGGTAGGAAGGGTCAATAAGTGTTTAAAATCTGGTTTGGATTGGAGTGTGTGTGTGCAAACGCTGTGCTGTTGAGTGTCAGTGTGTGTGTGCGTGAGTGTGTTGGTCGTCGTTAACAGCATGGCAACGTTGGATGCCGAGGGTTGACGCTCAGATCACAATGCATTGTGCCTATGGGGAGGGGCCCGACGCCAACTTTGTCGGACAGCCACGAAATTTGGTGCAGACATGCGTCAAGTCAGGGCAAAAAAAAAAAAAGTATTATGGCCACGCCCCCAGACACACAGGAAGGCGGCCATATTGGATTGAAACTTGTCGTCTTCTGCGTTGCAAAAGCAATAGCCCCTTACGCCTAGGATAGGTGCTCGGACCTAATGATTAACATTTACAAACCCAGATTCATCAGCTCATTTGTGTGTATTCATATTTGTTTGGATTCAAATACAATTTTAGTGAGCTTATATTTCTTATATATATATATATATTTTTTTTTTCTTTTTTGTGAGCGTATATTTTTTAATTGAATGATTTGTTTAATCTATAGTTTTTGTCTAAATAGCTAAAAAATACTCAAATGCTTTTTGTCCAGCCAATTGTCTCATGAGTCAAAATCATCAAAGGGGTTTCTGACCGAACTTGCCGTTGATTAACGTATTCATTCATGAATTGATTCTGCATCGGTTGTGCCTTTACAGAGGAGACATTGACATGTAAGTTTGTCCCAGTGAGGACACGGGGTCCTCTGGAGCTGGAGGAGGGATTCTTGATTGGTTACGTTGGTCGGGTCTACCCCATCAAACAAACAGACACATTCTTATAGGTTCCCAACAAATAACCACTATTTGATGGATGTTCAGCCACGCAGCCCACAGTGAGAGGGTCGGATGCCGTGTGTGTTGTTGATGCCGTTTATGGATCCACTAAAAACAAATCCAGCTCTGACTGCAGCCAGCTAGGACACCCTAAGCTGTCTTATCTATCCGTGTGTTGGAAGACTCTCATGATTAGTGCTCTCAATGACTGGCTGGCAGATGGAGTTGATTTATCCGACAGTGCTGTGTGTCAGCCGGGCGCAGCATCCACGCTGGAGAACGTGAGTGAAGGAGCAGATAATTGATAGCAACAAGGCGCTCCAAGCCTTCATTGCTGCCGGGGAATTCGATTACCTTTTCAAAGTGCCTTCATTAACAGAGGGCAAGCCATACCAATGGTCTCCTGATTGGTCTCATATTGTTCTGTTTTGCACCTGTTCTGGCAGCGCACTAGGATCTGCGTGTTAAGGAGGCGTGCACTTTGTTTGTTACCTTCGCCGAAGGGGAGGCGAGGGTATTGCAATTGGGTTCGTTTGTCTGTCTGTTTGTTTGTCTGTCCGCACGCATAACTCAAAAATGAGTAACCCAATCAACTTGAAATTTTTACACAAGCAAGGTTCTGTCCGTGGCTCGGTCCTCCCTGAGAATTGCGTTGATCCGGATCTGGATCCAGATTCTAAAATTTTTGAAAGGATTCTTTAACATTGCGAGATAGGGCACTTTTTGACATTTTTCTTAATTTCTTCCAAACATATGGTGTTATGGATCTGAAAAAAATCACACATAAGTACTCCTTAAAGGTCTATGACCATGACTAATTTCGGCCGGCTCCGGATCAAAATCCGGATCTGAGAGCTAATTTTCATTCTAAAAACTGCATTTTTCAGGAGTCCATCCTGACCTCAATTTTGGAGCTAGAGACTTCAGATTTGGTGTGCACACTCATATTTCATTCTAGTTTCATATATGTTACAGTTGTAGTTGTATCTTTTCCCTTTCCGGAGCAGCAAGCTAGCGCAGGTTTGGCCCCTCTGATCCGGAAGCCCTGTTTACTGTCTCACCAGATCGAATAGTATATTGGAGGCGGGGTCTGCAATCTCTGATTGTCCTTGTTTTGCTCTGTGTACATGCGTGTTCGCTATGCATGTCCAGTGTCGACTATGTTGTGTTGTCAGACATTAAACAAGAGTTTTGTATTCCTTTTTCCAGGCTGCTGACTGTTGTCACAGTTTTAGAGAAAAAAAGAAAAGATTGTTCCACTTCTTCAATTCAATTTTATTTTATTTATATAGCGCACTTTACAGGATTAGAGGAGAAAGACAGAACCCAACTTGACCCACTAGAGCAAGCACTTTTGCAACGGAGGCAAGGAAAAACTTCCCATTAACAGGCAGAAACCTTGGACAGAACCTAAGGCTCATGGTGGACGGCCATCTGTCTGGACCAGCTGGGTTGAGAGAGAAAGGAAGGAAGGAAGGAAGGGAGAGAGAGAGATTTTGAAATACTGTCCACTACTTTTTTAGAATAGGGTGGCAGCCTGTTCTTTTTTTAAATTTTGTTTTAAAATTCTAATGGGATTTTTTTGTCCAACTGCTTTATCCAGGGCTGGGTCGCGGGGGGGCAGAAGCCGAAGCAAGGATGCCCAGACTTCCCTCTCCCCGGCCACTTCTTCCAGCTCTTCCGGGGGGTTCCCGAGGAGTTCCCAGGCCAGCCAAGAGACATAGTCTCTCCAGCGTGTCCTGGGTCTTCCCCGTGGTCTCCTCCCGGTGGGACGTGTCCTGAACACCTCACCAGGGAGGCGTTCAGCACCCCGATCTGCCAATCCAAATGCACTGCCCCCGATGTCCATGCGATGTTGCAGAGTCGTGTCAACCATGACAGCCCTATAACATCCAGAGCCTTAAGGGACTCTGGGCGGATCTCATCCACCCCTGGGGCCCTGCCACCGAGGAGCTTTTTAACTACCTCAGCAACCTCGGCCCCAGAGATAGAGGAGCTCATCCCCGAGTCCTCAGGCCCTGCTTCCTCACTGGAAGGCATGTCGGTGGGATTGAGGAGGTCTTTGAAGTAGTCCCTCCTCCGATCTACGACGTCTCGAGTCGAGGTCAGCAGCGCACCATCCCCACCATACACAGTGTTGACTGTGCACTGCTTCCCCCTCCTGAGACACCGGATGGTGGTCCAGAACCTCTTCGAAGCCGTCCGGAAGTCATTTTCCATGGCCTCACCGAACTCCTCCCATGCCCGGGTTTTTGCCTCAGCAACTGCAGTAGCTGCACTCTGCTTGGTCTGTCGGTACCTGTCAGCTGCCTCCGGAGTCCCACAGGCCAAAAAGGCCTGATAGGACTCCTTCTTCAGCTTGACGGCATCCCTCACCACCGGTGTCCACCAAGAGGTCTTGGGATTGCCGCCACGACAGGCACCGACCACCTTACGGCCACAGCACCGATCGGCCGCTTCAACAATGGAGGCACGAGACATAGTCCACTCGGACTCAATGTCCCCTGCCTCCCCCGGTATATGGTCGAAGTTCTCCCGGAGGTGGGAGTTAAAACTCCTTCTGACAGGAGATTCTGCCAGACGTTCCCAACAGACCCTCACAATACGTTTGGGCCTGCCAGGTCTGTCCGGCATCCTCCCCCACCATCCGAGTTGACTCACCACCAGGTAATGATCAGTTGACAGCTCCGCCCCTCTCTTCACCCGAGTGTCCAAGACATGCGGCCGCAAGTCCGGTGAGACGACTGCAAAGTCGATCATCGAACTGCGGCCTTGGGTGTCCTGGTGCCAAGTGCACATATGGACACCCTTATGCTTGAACATGGTGTTTGTTATGGACAATCTGTGACGAGCACAGAAGTCCAATAACAAAACACCACTCGGGTTCCGATCAGGGGGGCCATTCCTCCCAATCACACCCCTCCAGGTCTCACCTTTTCCCTACCTTTTCTTTCTCCTCTTTGTCTACCTCCTCCTGCGGTCCTTTGGTCTCTGCAAATGAAAAGGACATTAGAACTCCCATCCTCCAAATGCTCAGCTTTTAAATTGAGGAGCAGAGGTTGCTGTTTCTCACCATCTCTGACAGGGTCCTCATGGACCAAGATCACCCCTGGTGGTAAGGTGCTCGCAGGTGGACTACATTGATTTTGTTGATCGCTGTAGTTTTCATGGTCCATCTCCGGAGCTGCAAGTTGAACCCTGGTCACACGTGGTGGTGAGATTTTCTTTTTCCGAGAGAAGAAACGCCAGAAACGCTTCTTCTTCTTCTCGGTCTGTGGTCCTTTG
Source organism: Brachionichthys hirsutus (assembly GCF_040956055.1). Taxonomy (NCBI): domain Eukaryota; kingdom Metazoa; phylum Chordata; class Actinopteri; order Lophiiformes; family Brachionichthyidae; genus Brachionichthys; species Brachionichthys hirsutus. The sequence goes on along the minus strand of NW_027180619.1, from coordinate 17,484 downwards.
GTCTCTGCAAATGAAAAGGACATTAGAACTCCCATCCTCCAAATGCTCAGCTTTTAAATTGAGGAGCTGAGGTTGCTGTTTCTCACCATCTCTGACTGGGTCCTCATGGAAAGAAGCCTCTGTGATGCCTTCAGGGACTTCCACTGAGGTCTCCGGCACGTTGTCTGGGCCAGTCTGAAAACTAAACACAGACGGAAATGTATTCCTGTTATTAAGACATCTGAAAGCAGCCGATTAACATCACTCAGGTGAGATGGTTGTCATACTGAGAGGAAGTCTTCTCACCTGTCTGGTTGCTCCTTGTCCACAGTACTCAGTCTATTCTCCAGTGGAGCAGGCTGGACCAAGATCACCCCTGGTGGTAAGGTGCTAGCAGGTGGACTACATTGATTTTGTTGATCGCTGTAGTTTTCATGGTCCATCTGCGGAGCTACAGGTTGAACCCTGGTCACAGGTGGTGGTGAGATTTTCTTTTTCCGAGAGAAGAAACGCCAGAAACTCTTCTTCTTCTTCTTCTCGGTCTGTGGTCCTTTGGTCTCTGCAAATGAAAAGGACATTAGAACTCCCATCCTCCAAATGCTCAGCTTTTAAATTGAGGAGCAGAGGTTGCTGTTTCTCACCATCTCTGACAGGGTCCTCGTGGACCAAGATCACCCCTGGTGGTAAGGTGCTCGCAGGTGGACTACATTGATTTTGTTGATCGCTGTAGTTTTCATGGTCCATCTCCGGAGCTGCAAGTTGAACCCTGGTCACACGTGGTGGTGAGATTTTCTTTTTCCGAGAGAAGAAACGCCAGAAACGCTTCTTCTTCTTCTCGGTCTGTGGTCCTTTGGTCTCTGCAAATGAAAAGGACATTAGAACTCCCATCCTCCAAATGCTCAGCTTTTAAATTGAGGAGCAGAGGTTGCTGTTTCTCACCATCTCTGACAGGGTCCTCATGGAAAGAAGCCTCTGTGATGCCTTCAGGGACTTCCACTGAAGTCTCCGGCACGTTGTCTGGGCCAGTCTGAAAACTAAACACAGACGGAAATGTATTCCTGTTATTAAGACATCTGAAAGCAGCCGATTAACATCACTCAGGTGAGATGGTTGTCATACTGAGAGGAAGTCTTCTCACCTGTCTGGTTGCTCCTTGTCCACAGTACTCAGTCTATTCTCCAGTGGAGCAGGCTGGACCAAGATCGCCCCTGGTGGTAAGGTGCTAGCAGGTGGACTACATTGATTTTGTTGATCGCTGTAGTTTTCATGGTCCATCTCCGGAGCTGCAGGCTGAACCCTGGTCACAGGTGGTGGTGAGATTTTCTTTTTCCGAGAGAAGAAATGCCAGAAACTCTTCTTCTTCTTCTTCTCGGTCTGTGGTCCTTTGGTCTCTGCAAATGAAAAGGACATTAGAACTCCCATCCTCCAAATGCTCAGCTTTTAAATTGAGGAGCAGAGGTTGCTGTTTCTCACCATCTCTGACAGGGTCCTCATGGACCAAGATCACCCCTGGTGGTAAGGTGCTCGCAGGTGGACTACATTGATTTTGTTGATCGCTGTAGTTTTCATGGTCCATCTCCGGAGCTGCAGGCTGAACCCTGGTCACAGGTGGTGGTGAGATTTTCTTTTTCCGAGAGAAGAAACGCCAGAAACGCTTCTTCTTCTTCTCGGTCTGTGGTCCTTTGGTCTCTGCAAATGAAAAGGACATTAGAACTCCCATCCTCCAAATGCTCAGCTTTTAAATTGAGGAGCTGAGGTTGCTGTTTCTCACCATCTCTGACAGGGTCCTCATGGAAAGAAGCCTCTGTGATGCCTTCAGGGACTTCCACTGAGGTCTCCGGCACGTTGTCTGGGCCAGTCTGAAAACTAAACACAGACGGAAATGTATTCCTGTTATTAAGACATCTGAAAGCAGCCGATTAACATCACTCAGGTGAGATGGTTGTCATACTGAGAGGAAGTCTTCTCACCTGTCTGGTTGCTCCTTGTCCACAGTACTCAGTCTATTCTCCAGTGGAGCAGGCTGGACCAAGATCACCCCTGGTGGTAAGGTGCTAGCAGGTGGACTGGACCGGTCTGTGTGAGGGTTGGCGGTCTCATTGCAGGAAGTAGATTTGTGACTCTTCACAAATGGATGATCGAGGACTTCCTGAGGTGTGATCCTGTCTTGAGGACTCTTTTCCAGCATAGCCTCCAGAAGCTCGATGCACTGCACCCTTTCTGCGGCTTCTGACTCATTGTTTTCCTCCAGCCGCATCTAGTTTAGGAAGCAATGTTCAAATCCACCGTTAGTCATTCTCTATGAGCTGTGAGAACGTCACTAATCATCGTGAAAATAAACAAGGACATTTTAACCCTTACTGTTTTTAGATCATGCAGGGTTCGGAGCTTGCGACCCGTGGGAAGATAAATTGAACGGAGTTCCCCCCCAATACTCTGAAGAAGAAGAACAACAACATCAACTTGCAGCTGTAAACATGTTATGTTTGTTGGCATTGGAGTTGAGAAGTTTAAAGGTGTGTACCCCCTGAGTCCAAGTCTCATCTGCCAGGAAATATCTGTCCTTGTAAATCCCCTTGCGTAGACAGTAGCAATTTACTCGACCCAGGTACGTAAGCATTTCTGCAACCTGGAGATAAAACACAGTTCAGTTATTTTTGCAGCGTCACCAGTTTGCTCCATAGTTGTTCATACGTCGTATCAGATTGGTACCAACTGGTCATCATACAGAAGTGATGTTTACATTTACCCCACAAATATTTCAAGAGAATCTGAAATGTGTGTGTGCTCCTAGCAGCTAGATAAAGCTCTTGTTTCCAGCAGCTATAATGAAGTTGTGCATGTCCATCTGGTGCAGGACGGGGGACTCTCCAGAATGCTGACCCGACTGCACAACATTCAAGTCGACTGATATTGATAGATAACTTACCACAGTTTCATCTGAGGAATCTGTAAATAGAGGTTCCCCCATGATCATCCAAGCCATAATACAGCCAACAGACCACATGTCAATGGACTCGGAAAGTTCAAGGCCGAAGTAAACTTCTGGAGCCCTAAATGTCGAAAAAACACAAATACACGTATGTCACACATAAATATATATGAATAAAAAAGGTACTTAGAGCATTTCCCAAATTAAATAACAGGCAGGCACGGACAGAAAGCCCACAGCTGATTCTTTATGATAAATCTGGAAACTAATTCTAATAATAAATATTTTCAAAAACCTTACCTGAACGCTCTATTTTGTATCAACATGCCAGTCTTCAGTTGAGAGCTGTGCATGGCCGAGCCAAAATCTATGAGCTTGATATTATTGAAGGGCCTCTGGCGATCTACCGCCATGAAATTAGTGGGTTTTATATCTGCATGGACTATCCCCAGTTCTTTCAGCGCTTGCAGTGCGTTGGCCATCTGCAGAACACAAATATGAATGTGTTTCAGTTTCGTACGGGTTACAACTGACTTTAGACTTTAGAAAACGTTATTATCCCTGTGAGGGGCAATTTGCTTCACAGCCAGCAGAGACGCACCACAATTCAGTCAACACACAACAAAACATAAAAAGTGCACAAGTGGAATAAAAGCTTGTCATAAAAGGCTGTTGATAAAACCAATGGATGCAGGAAGAAATGACTTTTTCAATCTGTTTGTCCTGCACTTTGGTACCGACGACCGGAAGGCAGAAGCCTGTATTCAGAGGCCAGCGGGGGAGTCGGGTCAGCTTGTGCTTTCTTTTTTACCCTGGCTCTGTACAGAACAGAGAGCTCCTTGAAGCTGACCCCCCCCCCCCCCCCCCCCATCTTGCTGCACCTCTTAACGATACTGTTCAGCCTGTTATTGTCCTTCACCGTAAGGGACCCAAACCAGCAAATAAAAGAGAAGGTTAAAACAGACTCAATAAAACAAGAATAAAACATCTTCATAAAAGAGGTATCCACACTAAAACTTCTCAACTTCCGGTAAAAGTACATGCGCTGGTAAAAGTACATGCGCTAGTGGGCCTTTGCACAAACAGCATCTGTGTTTGCCTCAAATGACAGCTTGTCGTCCACGATGGTACCCAGGTATTAGTACTGCTGTACCGTTTCCACTGCCTGACCATGAATAAGAACAGGGAAGATTGGGGGGCGGCTTCCTCCTAAAATCAATCAGCATTTTCTTTGTTTTCTTAACGTTAATGCTCAACAATGATCTCTCACACCAGTTTAAAAAGCCACTCTCCACCGGGCCGTGATCGGTGTCCTGCTTACCAAGAATTGACACGATCACTGCATCGTCAGCAAACTTAACCAGGTGTCTGTCCTGATGCTGACTTTTACACTCTTTTGTGTATAAGATGAACAGAAGTGGTGAAAGGACACAGCCCTGGGGGGCGCCGGTGGAGGATAAAAGTACGTCGGATAAAACCCCGTTCACCCTCACCCTCTGTGTTCGGTCAGTTAAAAAGTCAACTAACCAGCTCACTATACCCCTGTCAAGGTCGTGTGCGCTGATAAGACGATGGGATAAAATGTGCGGCTGAATGCAGTTAAAAGCAGAAGAAAAATCAATAAAAAGCAGATGAGCAAAAGCCTGTACCCCCCCCCCCCCTCCAGGTGACACAGTGCCAGGTTGAGTAAGGTATGAACAGCATCCTCAACCCCCCTCCCTGCCCTGTAGGCAAATTGCAGAGGGTCTAAACTGCTCTGAGTAGAATCTAAAATCTCTGCCTTCATAAGCTGCTCCATGACCTTCATGATAAGGGAGGTGAGTGCAACAGGGCGAAGGTCTGAAACTTACCTGTTGAATTACGACTCTTATGTCACGTAGAAGCATTGGCTCCTTGCTTTCGGTCAAAATGTGCCAAAAGTCGATGTCCATGTACTCCAACACCGGCGCCTTTGCGATCTCGAAGTCGAACCAACCGTACCATTTAACTATATTATGGTGGTCAGCCTCTGCGTCCATCAATTCTTTTAATATACAAATCTGGAAGAACACGTTTGACATGATTAGTTCCTGACAGAGAATGAATCTGTTCACATTTATGAAAATCAGGTGAACTCGTTCAGCTGGCTGATGGGAGGGCAGAAATGCAACATTGTGTGACTTTTGTCATTGCATGTACTATTAATGTGTCACTGACTAGCATTAACTTCAAGGGAAGCTTCATTTTTCTACCTCTAATTACATAATTTAGTTCTCTGCGCTTCACCATGACAGATCCGTCCTTGGTGAAGAGGGAGCTCAGCCGAAAGGCAGAACTCTTGATTTACTGGTCGATCTTCGTTCCTACCCTCACCACAGGGTCACGAGCTTTGGGTAGTGACCCAAAGAACGAGATCCCGGGTACAAGCGGCTGAAATGAGCTTCCTCCGTAGGGGGGCTGGGCTCTCCCTTAGAGATAGGGTGAGAAGCTCAGTCATCCGGGAGGAGCTCGGAGTAGAGCCGCTGCTCCTCCGCATTGAGAGGAGCCAGATGAGGTGCATCTATTCAGGATGCCTCCTGAACGCCTCCCTGGTGAGGTGTTCAGGGCACGTCCCACCGGGAGGAGACCACGGGGAAGACCCAGGACACGCTGGAGAGACTATGTCTCTCGGTTGTCCTGGGAATGTCTCGGAACAACCCGCCCCCCTCCAAAGAGCTGGAAGAAGTGGCCTTGGTGAGGGGTCTGGGCTTCCCTGCTCGGCTTCTGCCCCGTTACCCGGAAAAGCGGTTGAAAATGGATTGATGGATGGAGTTCTCTGCGCTCACTGACTAAACTAACAAAATGATGATGTGAACAGCCAACTCAACAAGACGCCCACCTACCTCTCCCTCACAACTGTCGCTGGTGAAGGGTCTTTTCACAGCAACGACCTCTCCTGTGTGATTATTCCTATATTTATGCACTGCTCCAAAGAGGCCTCGTCCAACCTCCTGCATTATCTCAAAATCGAGAAAGTTTATGCAGAAGCCATCGTTGACAGCTGGTGGATACTGGTTGGTCCATGCGTAGCATCGACGGAGAATGAATGGGTGACTGAGGACGTTAGCAGGCGTGATCCGTTCATCGGGATCCGGTGTCATCATGGCGTCCAGAAGAGCGACACACTTCTTTATCTCCACATCTTCAGCCCGCGTTTCCTCGGGATGCGTCTAGTTCAGGAAGCAATGGTCAAATCCACTATTAGTCAGATGTGGCCTTCACCATCACCATGGTGCAAAATATTTTCCAGCCACAAGCATCTTATATTATTATCAATATTTTAATTACTGTACTTGATTTATCCAATGTTTTGGATTCAATAAAATTAAGCATTTCACATATTCACTTAGAAATTGTGCTAAATCCAGGCCAACTGTATGTAAACATTTGCAAAGATGCACTGAAATATTGAGACATGTACTACAATATTTGTAATTTGCATAAATGAAGGAGAAGTCCAATTCTGTTCTGAACAATTGCCATGTGGTTTGGAGATTAGTCCATGTTGCTTTGTGAATGTAATGTCAGTTTCAAGAAATGAGTCAAACCAAGTTAGAAAATGTGTATCTGGTGTTTGAAGTGTAGAACAAGAATCACTAAACCAGTAAATATAACAATCTAAAGCAGTAGATGTTCTTACCACAACTTTCATAATGCGTGCATATCGTTCACAGTAGCTGAGTAAAAAGAGCATGACACGGCCCAAACACCACATATCAGCCGCCTCAGACAATGGTAGTCCTGCAGATCTTTCTGGAACTCTACATGTGGGAAGAAAGAAACATTTTAAAGATTAACTAGGTTCCCTCAACATAATGCAAACCTCCTCCAAGACAATTCAGTTCCCCCAAACATTTCAAATTCTCCCCGTCCTAAACACATTATGAATTCTACAGAAGTCCCACTGTCTCCCTTGAGCTGGTCTCAAGTCTGGAGAAATACAGAGGGGTTGCGGCAGGAATGGCATCCGTCGTAAAACTGCCAGAATTAAACATGCAATCGATATTTGCTCCAAAAAAGGAAGAAAAAGAAGCAATTTGTGACAAAATGCTACTGATAAGGTTGATTCTAATATGAGACATGAAAAACTAATGGGATAGGAAATAGGAATCATACGATCACTGTTTTCATTATCCTTACATATAATGAACGTCTTGCAGCTCTGGAGGCTTCCTGTCGTCTGATCGCAACTTGGCCAAACTGAAGTTCGCCAGCTTGACTCTGACCGATGTCGTCCCTCCTTTTTCCACACGGATGTTATTCGGGCATACGTTGCCGTGGACGATCCCGATGGATTTCAGGGCCCACAATGCTTTGGCCATCTACAGAAGACAGGCGTTAACATTTACATGGTTTTCCAAAAATGTAAATGTGACAGTTATTTGGTGTCTATTTTGTATTGACTACGGTCGTACCTGTTGGATGATGTCTCTGATGTCATCCAAACTCACAGGTTTCATTTGTGTGACGATATATTCCTCGAGGTCAACCTCCAAATTCTCAAATACCAGCATGTGTCTTTCAGGAATAAAGCCACAAAACTCAACGATGTGATACGCATCAAGCTTTCGCAACGCCAACTCTACCAGGATGGCAACCTGCAGGAGAAGGGAGTCAATCAGTTTGGAAGCATTAATTAATCTGTAACTGACTAAATATTAAACACGTGACAATCAAAATGAACAAGGCTTACCTCCTTGTAGAAGCTGTCTTTGTTCGTACTGTCCGTGATAGTTGAAGTCTTCTGAGTGCGAATATTCCGATACAAACACTTACCATCAAGTTTATCAAAATTATTATAGTCTAAATGATAATAACTATACTGCAGCCAAGTGCTTTCTAATGGCGCTTGCATTGTTAGTGTATGCGGGCACACTGGTAATTTTGAACAGGATTCAAATACTGATATACATAATGAATAAAAGCTTTGATCCTTTGATGTCATTGATGCTTGAATGTCCTCTTGCCACATAGGTGTGAAAATGGCATCATTAGATTAGAAAGATCAAAGTAAAAGAGTAAAGCTTTTATCTGTAAAAAACAAAACAAATTAAAGCCGCAAGCGGCGTTGTAGGCCCTCGCCGGCCGACAGGCCGTTGAGCTGACCCGCCGACGCACGCCGCTTTTGTCCTGAGTGCTTCACAAGTGTTTCGATTTGAGCTGCATTAGTAGCTCACAGTTTAGTCAAATTGTTATTTGGATTATATGGCCATCTGCCATCAGGAGTTTTGAAGTTTCAATCCAATATGGCCGCCTTCCTGCGCTCGTCAACTTGTTGTCTTCTGCGTTGCAAAAGCAATAGCCCCTTACGCCTAGGATAGGCGCTCGGGCCTAAAGAATTTTAGCAAAAACAATATAACATTTTTTCTGAGTGCCTGATTATTACACAAAATACATTTTCGGAATGGTCTCGGCGAGGGCTACGCGTCTGTGTGTGTGTGTCTGTGTTGTTGAGTGTCGTTTGTGTGGGCGTGGGTGTGTTGTTTGCCCGATGGTTGACTCGCTGCGCTCGTCAACTCGTGTTTGAGGATCTCTGTGTGTGTGCGTGTGTGTTGTTTAGTGTCGGGGGGTGTGTGTGTGTGCGCTGCGTGTGTGTGTGCGCTGCGCTCGTCAACTTTGTCGAGGGCTCATCAACTTGTCGTCTTCTGCGTTGCAAAAGCAATAGCCCCTTACGCCTAGGATAGGTGCTCGGGCCTAACTAGAAAGACAATCAGAGACTGCAGACCCCGCCTCCAACAGACTATTGGATCTTGTGAGACAGTAAACAGGGCTTCCGGATCAGAGGGGCCAAACCTGCTCTAGCTTGCTGCTCCGGAACGTACTACAAGACTCCTTCTGGACTCTTTTTCCCATCATGCCATTCGTGCCCTTCCCTCTTAAAGTGGCAGTTTACAGCACAGGCACAATTCCAGATGTAAAAATAATTCTAGAATCTGGATCCAGATCCGGATCAACGCCATTCTCGGGGAGGACCGAGTCACGGACAGAACCTTGATTGTGTAAAAATTTCAAGTCGATTGGGTTACTAGTTTTTGAGTTATGCGCTCGGACAGACAAACAAACAAACAGAAAAACAAACGCACCCAATTGCAATACCCTCGCCTCCTCTTCGGCGAGGATAGGCGCTCGGGCGTAAAAATACGGCCACAAATCATTTTAATCAAATCAATAATTTATTCAATACAGACAGAAGCATGAACGGACTTCACAATCCTCAGTCCTCCAATGTTAAATGGTTCAAGCTCCACACGTTGTCTACTTTGGAGCCACGTGTAACTGCAGTTTTTAATGGAGTAATGCATTTTATCCTTCAAACGGCCCACATGTCAATAAGCACAGCAGCACATCATGCTAACTTTAGAAATCTGAATATCACTCGTTTTAGAATATTTAAACTTGTGCAAAACTTTAAACAGTTTCCAGTGAGCCGTGTTGCTGAATAAAAATGTACGAGGTCGAATTACTTGCCATTACTGTACTTTAAAAAGGTAAATCACGATGTGGTAATTTTATTGCATTCATTAAACTTCATAGAAAAGGGACGGAAGGCCAAAAATATCCTCGCGAGGAACAGATGATCCCTCTCCAGAGATACAAATACAGCAGCCAGACACACGGCACTTTAAAAACTAGAGCATAAATACTAACGTAACATTCCCTAATACACCCACGTTGCTCATTTACCACTAAACATTTCACTGTGCACCTAAAGTACGCACATAATTACTGACCCGAGTACGAACAAGCGGCTCAAACAGTTGCTGGTGCAGCAGCCAGGAGCGTTCGGCGATGACATCCTGAACATGAAGCACAAAGTGCCACCTACTGGAAATACTCTGCAAGAATACTCATACCTCCTTGGTCAAGTCATCTACAAACTATTTACAATCAAGTTCATGAATAAAAACATTATAAAGAGCACAAAATAAAAAACAAGAACATTAGGAATGATACTCTGACTGTTGGACAGAAGTACACACTGAGAGAGCTTCTGTACGTTTCTGTACACAGACATGCTCATACCAGGAAGAAAATGTACTTGTGTGAGTATATCTGTGTACAAACAAACAAGCTGCTAACTGCAAATTCACGAGTCGTCTGCTTCTACTGTTCTATTTTACTTTATTCACTATCACACCTTTGTCATTAGCCGAACACTCGCCTGCATTCTGAGAGCATTCGAGTGTGAAGGCTTTGATGTCCTCGCGGTGTTTTCAACATTTGAGCTTTTTGCTCGGCTGAACGAAGATCATCGTCGTCCTGACTGTAATGGAACGTAAACGGTAATCGGTAACGGCTCGATTCACGTAACAAACACACAAAGGTCTCCCTTTAAAAGCCACGCCCCTCGAAAACAGCCTGTTCACGGACGCACCTGTAATCCATCCCACCGCTCTGTGGCAAAGGCATAGTGGGCGTGTGTGTGTGTGCGTGTGTGTGTGCGTGGAGGCGGGGTCGTGTATATGTCACGGATACTTTGTCGATAAAGGTTTTAGAACAGCCACACCCTTCGTTTTGGGTTCTGTCCTCCGATTCACCCAGCAGACCCGCGGGGGCCCAAATATTTCCTCTCTGTCGGACTCCAGACACCGATATGATAAACGCTCTCCTTCCTTTTTCCTTTCCCTCCCACTTCCACGGCATTTCTAGAAAACCCAGGTGACGGGGACCCACTGGGGGTTTTTGGAGACCGTTTCCAGGGCGGCCTTGACGGTGCGGTAGGTCTCATCCAGGTTGCCGTTGGTGATGCTGAGGTCGAAGTAGTGGCCGTAGGCCGCCTGTAACTTGGCGCTCTCATCGCAGGTCCGGTGCAGCTCTTCATCCTGAGACAGAGTTTGGTTTTAGTGCTCTCCCTGGACCTCTGCTTCTATCCCAGAAGCCGTTCTCTGTCTGATTCTCACCGTCAGGGCTTTGGTGGCCACGCCCGCGTCTACAGCCGAGTTGTTTATCGCCACGAGCGCCTCGAAGTCCGGAGACTGGAGGAACACCACGTAAGGCAGGAACTCAGACGTCCTCAGCACTTTGAGAGACTAGCGTGATGAGACACGAGCACACAAACAAACAGCGTCAGGGATCGGATGGAGCAACAGGCCGGAGCTTCCCGACGGCTCCAACGTTGTGCTTTCCTGCAACGCTGGGTGAAGTAAAAAGCCCTTAAGCAAGGCACATGATGCTCAAACGACGGATGATCAGGATGAATGATTAAGAAAACATGAAATATTAATGACGAGCAAGAACATAACCTCTGAAGTACAAGGCAGAGATTCTCGTTGGTACTTTGTACTGGGTAACCTAGCCTAACTAAAATGGATCAAGTGACAAAGTCTAATGAAAACAGCCAAAGACTCGGTTGCGCTCTGCCTTGCGTACAAATTCTGTGGCCCTTCAATAAAAATAATTTCATCCACTCATTATGACAGGATTAAATATTATCCGACGTATAAATCGGTGTAATCCGGTTAATAATACAGTTCTGTATTTTAACATTGAATGCAACATGCTTGAATCTCTACGAAAGACTTTTGGAGGGACACGGATGTGCGGCCTTAAAGTCGTCTCAAGAACATTTCATTAAATTCTTAATGTTTGATCTTTTCCATCGTCTGGTTTGATCCGCATAGCAATGATGTCATTCATCCTTTTTCCATGTAAAATATATTTGTAGACTACAGCTCTTATTCGGTGGCAGAGGTGATAATCCCGGGATTAATAACTATATTGGACGACTGTAATGCTCTCCTTCAAGGAATATCCTCCCGTGGGATGAAAGGATTGTAGTATGTCCTAAACACTAGACCACGTGTCAAATGTGGTTTTCTTCACCTGATCAGTTAAAATGTTTTACGTCAAACCTAGAAAAGCACTCAGAGAGCACAGACCTCCGCCAAGCAGCTCATTCCCCTCAAAATGGACACGCGCCAAAAAAGCTTCCTCTTCTGGTGTTTAAACCGCTGCATGGTCTGGCCCCTCCCACTCATCAACCTCTCCTCTCCTCTCCTCTCCTCAGCCCCGCCCTCATTTGTGGCTGCGTTGAATCTGAACTGAAGACACGCCTCCTTTGTTTCCGTTTTCACGTTTTTTAGCTTCATCTTGTTTTGAATGTCACACCTCGCTTTCCTAAAGTTATTATTGTTGTTGTGTTGTTATTAATACTATTGTTAAAATGAAAGGCATCAGACTGTGGGGCGGCTGTGGCTCAGTGGGTCGTCCGGTGATCAGAAGGTCGGCAGTTCGAATCCCAGCTCTGACTGTCCGCACGTCGAAGTGGGGAAGACACTGAACCCCAAATGTCTCCCAGTGGGTCTGGCCGCACCTTGCATGGCAGCAGTCGCCCACTGGAGGGTGAATGTGTGTGCGAACGGGTGAATGCGAGGCCTCATGTAAAGCGCTTTATAAGCGCAGAACATTTACTTATTTCAGATCTGAAGCCGCACTCGGGCTGCAGAGCTACTGAAGCTAGCTTTGTGGTACGTACGAACACATGAATACCTGAGGGTTGGCATCCAGGATGCAGATGCGGCCGGCCTCCACCACCTCATGTATGGACTCCGTCTTGATTCCATACAGGCTGCCGTCATATTCTCCATGCTCAAGGTAGCGGCCGTTCTTGATGTCGGCTTCCATCCTGCTGCGGCTGCTGGACGCGTACATCCGACTCTCTTGATCGCCCTTTTTGAGTTTTTTGGAAGTGTCTGGACAGAAACACAGGACAGTCACTTCCTCTGCTTCATTTCCCTCAAAGACTTCAAAGTCTTTTTTGGGTAGAATCTCACATCAGCTTGTTCCCATTCCTAATTACCGGTACAGCTAGCTAGTTGCATAACACCTTCATACATGGAATGGTGGTGCCGAAGAGGAGAGGATCCCTCAGCAGGAGCTTGTTCTTCAGCCTCCGCCGGCCCACACCATGGGCACCAATCAAAATCAAGGTTTTCCTATTGAAAGGCGGGACCTTTGCCACTTCCTCGTAGAGTAATATCTCATGTCTGTCAAACTCTGAGGCAGAAAGGGAAATAAGAAGGGCAGACGGCAGGGAGGAGGCGGAGACACTTGTGAATGAAGAAAATAAACAATCGCCTTAAGAGGGTCAGAGTTCGGTACCAAACAAATGATGAAACATTTCACCGGACGATGACCTTACCTGCATTCTTGGTGGTGACATACATCATTGTCTTCTTCTTCTTCACACCGACACCGGCACAGAGATTCCCTGTGAGGAGCAGATCACTACCTGCTGACTCTAAACGTACAACCACAGCAACACGTTTCATAGGGGGGGGGGGGGCGGGGGGGTCAGACTATTTCCTGGTCAGCACACGTTGGAGTGATGATCATACAGGTCATCCGGATGGATTCATAGATTGATGTTATATTCGGTTAAACCAAAGCGTGTCTGAATGAGGACTTTAGGTTCCGACCAAACGGTTTGCTTATTTGGGTGTCTTGCATCATTACACCAGCAGATGGCAGTATTACCATTAGACCTGTGAAGGACCTCACCGGACTTCACTTTAATTATTCTCCCATGTATCATCTCACCTGCAGGCGGTAACTCTGCGTCTCTCTTGACAAACGCTTTCCTCTTCTCTTCCAGCGTTTGACTCGGAATAAGTCCTGTGCTGCCGCCTTCCACATGACGCGCCTGCGTGATGCACGCACGCACGCGCGCACACACACACACGCACAACAGACATTTGTGAATTTCTCCAGTCGTCGGCTGGGTCGTGCTCAGGTCACTCTGAATCTCCACCAGGAAGTGAACGCATGCTGCTTTGGTGCTTCACCTGCCACCAGTTGACGTCATCTTGGTTGACGATCTGCAAGATGTCCCCCGTCTCAAACCGTAGCCCCGCCTCCTGACAGGGAATCAGGCTGTCATTGGCTGGGTCGTAGTCATAGTGACACTTAAAGAACACCTGGTGAAACACAATTTTTTTAGCGTAGATTATTAATGTGTGTGTGTGTCTGTGTGTGCGTGTGTGTGTGTGTGTGTGTGCGTGTGTGTGTGTGTGTGTGTGTGTGTTTGTGTGTGTGCGTGTGTCTGTGCGTGTGTGTCTGTGCGTGTGTAGGTGGATGTAGGTGTGTGTGTGTGTATGTGTGTGGGGGTGTGTGTGTAGGTGGATGTAGATGTGTGTGTGTGTATGTGTGTGGGGGTGTGTGTAGGTGTGTGGGGGTGTGTGTGTGTGGGTGTGTGGGTGTGTGTAGTTGGATGTCGATGTGTGTGTGTGTAGGTGTGTGTGTGTGCGTGGGTGTGTGTAGGTGGATGTAGATGTGTGTGTGCGTAGATGTGTGTGTGTGTATGTGTGTGGGTGTGTGTAGTTGGATGTAGATGTGTGTGTGTGTGGGTGTGTGTAGGTGGATGTAGATGTGTGTGTGCGTAGATGTGTGTGTGTGTATGTGTGTGGGTGTGTGTAGTTGGATGTAGATGTGTGTGTGTGTGGGTGTGTGTAGTTGGATGTAGATGTGTGTGTGTGTGGGTGTGTGTAGTTGGATGTAGATGTGTGTGCGTAGGTGTGTGTGTGTGTGGGTGTGTGTAGTTGGATGTAGATGTGTGTGTGTGTGGGTGTGTGTAGTTGGATGTAGATGTGTGTGCGTAGGTGTGTGTGTGTGTGGGTGTGTGTAGTTGGATGTAGATGTGTGTGTGCGTAGGTGTGTGTGTGTGTATGTGTGTGGGGGTGTGTGTGGGTGTGTGTAGTTGGATGTAGATGTGTGTGTGTGTGGGTGGGTGTAGTTGGATGTAGATGTGTGTGTGTGTAGGTGTGTGGGGGTGTGTGTGTGTGGGTGTGTGTAGTTGGATGTAGATGTGTGTGTGCGTAGGTGTGTGTGTGTGTGGGTGTGTGTAGTTGGATGTAGATGTGTGTGTGCGTAGGTGTGTGTGTGTGTGGGTGTGTGTAGTTGGATGTAGATGTGTGTGTGCGTAGGTGTGTGTGTGTGTATGTGTGTGGGGGTGTGTGTAGGTGTGTGGGGGTGTGTGTGTGTGGGTGTGTGTAGTTGGATGTAGATGTGTGTGTGCGTAGGTGTGTGTGTGTGTGGGTGTGTGTAGTTGGATGTAGATGTGTGTGTGCGTAGGTGTGTGTGTGTGTATGTGTGTGGGGGTGTGTGTAGGTGTGTGGGGGTGTGTGTGTGTGGGTGTGTGTAGTTGGATGTAGATGTGTGTGTGCGTAGGTGTGTGTGTGTGTGTGTGCGATAGAGATGATAAAGAACAGAACGACAAATTCCTTCAATTTGTTTTCTAGGACTGGGAGTGTGCGCACACGCAGACACACACACCTACACGCACACGCACGCACACACAGACAGCTGAATGTAATTTGGTTAGACAGCTAGCCTTCACGCTCTGACACACTTCAGCTCCTAATATGAGTGCAGAAGAACCGTTTTACACACACACACACACACACACACACAAACTGGCTGTTTTGTCCACAGCAGCTTCTTCTCATCTTTTCGTCTTGTCCCGTGAGGCGTCGCCACAGCAGCCCAACCGTCTCCACTTCACCCTGTCCTTTGCATCGTCCTCCCCAACACCAGCCACTCTCATGTCCTCTGCTCTGCCTTCGTTCTCTTCCTCTTCTTCACCATTAGAGTCCTCTTCCTCACCAGCAGCCTATGCTGGCTGGCTACACTCTCTCCTACCACGACCTCACAGTCACCAACCTCCTCTAAACTGCTCCGTCGACTCAAGACGTCGTCCACCTGTGTGTCCTTCTAGGTTCCTGTCCTGA
The DNA here is from genome assembly GCF_040956055.1 of Brachionichthys hirsutus. NCBI lineage: Eukaryota > Metazoa > Chordata > Actinopteri > Lophiiformes > Brachionichthyidae > Brachionichthys > Brachionichthys hirsutus. The sequence goes on along the minus strand of NW_027180619.1, from coordinate 1,830 downwards.
ATACCAAACTTGTCCATCACTTCTTCATCTCCTCTGTTTCCTTCACCAACACGCCCATTGAGGTCTGCTCCAATCAGAACTCTCTCTCTGCTAGAATGCTTTGAACCACTTCATCTAAGACACTCCAGAACTTCTCCTTCTCCTCTAACTCACCTCCTACCTGTGGAGCATAAGAACTTCTCCTTCTCCTCTAACTCACCTCCTACCTGTGGAGCGTAAGAACTTCTCCTCCTCCTCTAACTCACCTCCTACCTGTGGAGCATAAGAACTTCTCCTCCTCCTCTAACTCACCTCCTACCTGTGGAGCATAAGAACTTCTCCTCCTCCTCTAACTCACCTCCTACCTGTGGAGCGTAAGAACTTCTCCTTCTCCTCTAACTCACCTCCTACCTGTGGAGCGTAAGAACTTCTCCTTCTCCTCTAACTCACCTCCTACCTGTGGAGCGTAAGAACTTCTCCTTCTCCTCTAACTCACCTCCTACCTGTGGAGCATAAGAACTTCTCCTCCTCCTCTAACTCGCCTCCTACCTGTGGAGCGTAAGAACTTCTCCTTCTCCTCTAACTCACCTCCTACCTGTGGAGCGTAAGAACTTCTCCTTCTCCTCTAACTCACCTCCTACCTGTGGAGCGTAAGAACTTCTCCTTCTCCTCTAACTCACCTCCTACCTGTGGAGCGTAAGAACTTCTCCTTCTCCTCTAACTCACCTCCTACCTGTGGAGCGTAAGAACTTCTCCTTCTCCTCTAACTCACCTCCTACCTGTGGAGCATAAGAACTTCTCCTTCTCCTCTAACTCGCCTCCTACCTGTGGAGCGTAAGAACTTCTTCTCCTCCTCTAACTCACCTCCTACCTGTGGAGCATAAGAACTTCTCCTTCTCCTCTAACTCACCTCCTACCTGTGGAGCGTAAGAACTTCTCCTTCTCCTCTAACTCACCTCCTACCTGTGGAGCGTAAGAACTTCTCCTTCTCCTCTAACTCACCTCCTACCTGTGGAGCGTAAGAACTTCTCCTTCTCCTCTAACTCACCTCCTACCTGTGGAGCTTAAGAACTTCTCCTCCTCCTCTAACTCACCTCCTACCTGTGGAGCGTAAGAACTTCTCCTTCTCCTCTAACTCGCCTCCTACCTGTGGAGCGTAAGAACTTCTTCTCCTCCTCTAACTCACCTTCTACCTGTGGAGCGTAAGAACTTCTCCTTCTCCTCTAACTCGCCTCCTACCTGTGGAGCGTAAGAACTTCTTCTCCTCCTCTAACTCACCTCCTACCTGTGGAGCATAAGAACTTCTCCTTCTCCTCTAACTCACCTCCTACCTGTGGAGCGTAAGAACTTCTCCTTCTCCTCTAACTCACCTCCTACCTGTGGAGCGTAAGAACTTCTCCTTCTCCTCTAACTCACCTCCTACCTGTGGAGCGTAAGAACTTCTCCTTCTCCTCTAACTCGCCTCCTACCTGTGGAGCGTAAGAACTTTTCCTTCTCCTCTAACTCACCTCCTACCTGTGGAGCGTAAGAACTTCTCCTTCTCCTCTAACTCACCTCCTACCTGTGGAGCGTAAGAACTTCTCCTTCTCCTCTAACTCACCTCCTACCTGTGGAGCGTAAGAACTTCTCCTTCTCCTAACTCACCTCCTACCTGTGGAGCGTAAGAACTTCTCCTTCTCCTCTAACTCACCTCCTACCTGTGGAGCGTAAGAACTTCTCCTTCTCCTCTAACTCACCTCCTACCTGTGGAGCGTAAGAACTTCTCCTCCTCCTCTAACTCGCCTCCTACCTGTGGAGCGTAAGAACTTCTCCTTCTCCTCTAACTCACCTCCTACCTGTGGAGCGTAAGAA
>NW_027180618.1:0-65000 GCF_040956055.1 Brachionichthys hirsutus | reverse complement strand
CATTTTCAGCTCAGTGTTATGAGTTATTGGCAAATAACAGACATGCAATAGGGTGCAGATTAAGTGACTGAAGTGGTCTCAAGCCCTTCTGCCTCTGTGCTCTGTCATCGTGCAGTTGGCCGTGGTGCTCAAGGCTTTTAATCAACCCTTAAATGGTTTCCCTTCGTATGCGGCAGGAATTCTTTTGTGTTTTACAGCCTTAACAATCGAGGATGATACGAGCCCGGCATGGGAGATGAATTTCTTATGGCGTAAACTGGAACATTAAAGCCTCACTCAGACGTTATGGACCCCAGAGAGACCATAGAAACTTGCAGAAAGCATGGAAACAGTTCTGATGCTCCTTTATGTGACTTTAATTTATATTACCTCTAATATTACCAGTTATGCCTTAATCTATTTCATAGTCCTGTTCTATATCTGCCATGTAAGATTTCTGAAGGACAAAGTTCAATTTGGAAAAGCTAAGCAGTCGAAGCAAAAGATGTTTTGCAAATGGAAATGCTGATTGCTCATTATATATCTGCAACTCTCAAGGCAACTATTGTTTCAGCACTTGAATGTACAAATGCAGCATTTCAACCCAAATAAGACATTTTATTGTATTCATATGCCCATACATATATTTAGCTATCATCATAACTATGACAAGTGGGTGTGTGTAAGTTGTGATAACTGGCCTTATTATAATTGGCAGACATATATCAAGCTGTGCGTTGTTCGTGTTTCATATCTGTTTACTGCTTTGTGCTGACAGAACGACACTTCATGGAGGCCACAGTCCTGCCAGGAGTGTACCTGCTACAGCGACGTGGCCATCTGCAGCCCCACCCACTGCCCCAACCCACAGTGTGACTTCCAGAAGGTGAGACATTTGACAACTTACAGAGAATGTTTTTTTTATTTTTTTATGTTGGGATATGATGTGGATAGTTCTTACAGAGAGAAGTCCTTAGTAAGACCTTAGTAAGGGTTTGTTTGTGTCACTCACTCTTGAGCATCTTCTTCTTCCTCTTTCGCCTTGTCCCGTCAGGGGTCGCCGCAGCAAATCAACCTTCTAGAATCCGGATTGTTGTTTATTAATACCACCAATAATAGCTATAGTAACCTAATACCACATGTGGTGTTGAATATACATGGTCCCCTTTTAATTTCTCTTTCTTGCCCAACTTCACCTTGAAATTCAGATCCTCTTTAAAGGATTTAATTAATCACTCATCTTTGTGAGTAATGAAAAACCATTGTGCAGGGAAGTCTGCTGATTGCACCATACGATGACAAGAACTCCCAGACTCGCACTTCCAGCCTACCTTCTTAGCTCATTTGATTTCACGGGGAGTAGAACATGTTCCCTGAGCTCTTTTTTTACTTCATTCTTTTTTGGCTCCTTCTCCCTGTGCGTCTTCTTGATGTCCTCAAATACAATCCAAACCTGCAGCTAAGACAACAATCGATGTCTAATGAATTCCACTCTGGTGGCTAGCTACCCAAGGCTAATTAAAAATGAGTGCTCACCAAGATGTGTGTGTGTGTGTACCCCTCTAATTAGATAGCTCTTATAATGTGACACCAATGCAGTGCTATGGTGCCAAGGTTTTTAATCCTCTGCCTCTCTCTGACTGTAGGGCTTTCCTTTGAAACCCAATGCCGTGAGCTACAAGCTTCAGTGTCTTATAGCTGTCATGATCTGTACTGTACCCATAACATATCTGAAAATGGACAAATCAAACTTTGGTTGTTATTGTTTAATTGCTGTATGGCATAAAAGCAGCCGATCTTCCTATCAGAGATGTCAGAACCTGCATATATCAAATATATATTCTTTCAGAAGCAGATTTTTTCAATTTTATTCATGAGCTAATTGGCACATGGTAACAGCTCAGATTGAGATTTATTTTCCTTTTCATGAATTGTTAAAATTAAACTCCAAAAATGTCACAAAAATGTTGGCTCATTATTCAGTCCTACATTATTGCCATTCCATTCTTCCATACATTCAGCTTGACAGTTAAATTTCTCAATTCTTACCAACGCTATAATTACAGCACATATATAGCTTTAATACCTATTTATATGCTATCACCGAGATGACAAAGTGCTGTGTCAGAAATAGCATCGGCATGAATAACTTATCTTTTATTGTCTGGCAATAGAAAACCTTCGGAATATAGGAATGCAGCGCTCCAGTGGTAAATGAACTACTTAAGAATAAAGTTGCTGCTGGGAGAGATGGATTTGTCCGATGCTGTCAGAAATCAGTCAGTTGAATTCATTCTACTTTACTTTGATATTAAAATGTTATGTGTTTACATGATTCATGATTCGAGAACAACGTGAGGCCTCTGGGTGTTCATGACAAACTAACTGCTAATCTCAATTCCCCCCCATCTACTGCTGCTTATCCATTCATTTATTGCTTTACTGCCTGTTCACTTGTGATTTGTCTTCTGCTGCTGATTTGTTGCACTTCCAGTCAGGTTCTCTTCTGAAGCTCTTTTGGGATCGTTTTTTTCTCAAATTATACAAATTGTGTTTTTCCACTGCTTCTGTTCCCGTTCCATTTCTTTTTTAGTCATGAAGAAACAGCACATTAGCAGTTTCCTAGCTTTTACTCGTCTCCGATCTGGTTCCTAGTAGACGTTCGGCCCCAGCTGAGGGGCTGCATGTGGAATCATTGTAATGTGTATTTTAATGCACGCATCATACATTAGATCCCTATGTTTTCATTATTATTTTTGTCCGGTTGTGCCATGTGTTTCACCTGGATAGACTAATTGATTTGTATTCATGCTGGTTGGATGATTTGTGTCCTCTGTGTTGCCTTTCATTCTAACCAGTTCTGAAGGAAATCATAGATAGCTCAAATATAATTATTGCAGTTCTGAATATCCTTTCCGTGAGTTATAATTGTGTTCCAATTATATGACGTTACTTTCCTGCAATGTTAAGCCAACAAATTAATACTTGAATGCATTCATAATAATGACATGAAAATTGTATGAAATGTCATTTCCGATATCAATAATGTATGAAAATGTAGATGTCTGCAATGAACAGTTATTTATTGACGTAATCAAATACATTTGGTTTATAATAAGTTCTACCAGTATAATTTCTACTAGTCATTCTATTTCCATTGAATCCCACCTGATCTGATGTGGATTAAAAGGTTTTTGTTATGTGCGTGTTCACGCAGTTCTCCCACAGCTTCTGTGAATATTCATGATTACGTCTTTCTTCAAAGGGTGACCGTTTGAGGATTCCCGCTAACAAGTGCTGCCCGGAATGTGTCTCCTCCCAGGGCGCCTGCAAGCATGAAGGATCCATTCATGGAGTAAGTGACTTACCACCCCTAAAGTGTTTGATTGCAATTCTATAATACAACACACAAAACAGAGGAAGCCCTCCTACAATATATCACCTGCCAGTCCAACTTGATGGAGGACAGCTCATTGTCTTGCAGCATTTTATTTCCTGAGGCTCTCACCAATGACCAAAATCCAATCTCAGGTTTACTCATATCTTGTCTTTGGAGCTGGAAAGCCCATCCTCTCTCTGATCCAAAGACAGACAGGAAAGAGTGTTGAGAGAAGATCTGTCCACTGCAGTGGGGATCTGGCTTTACATGTCATACCAGGACAGCTCCACTCAAACAAGAACCAGCTCGGAGGTTCCACTGGCTTTCAGTCCACTGGTGAAACGGCTCCTTCTTGACTGCATCTTCACCTCTGCTCCTTTGCCAGAAGGACGCGTTTCCCCACATCACAATGGATGATGTACGGCTAGTTGTCCGTTTAGCCTATTTAACCAATGCTTTTAGGAATACTTGCGATATTAAGGATTTTAATTCTACCAGTAGCTGACTATTTTGTATCTGAAAGTATTTCAGATTATGAGTTTCACCTTTTTGCCTCTGGATATTCAGAACACAGACAGAGTCAGCACCCTGGAGAGTCATCATTTGGCAAAAATCTGACAGACGCCTATTTTCAATATTTAATACAAAAAGCATCAAATACTTGCTTGTTGTTTCCCATAGAAATCAAGAACACATCTCCATTAAAAATCCATTTAATGACACATTTTAACTCGACGGGCCAAAGAAGGTGTTGCTGCAGGTTTCCCAGCCGGATGCCTCAGAAAGCGAGTGAAGCCGGCTGCTCGCCTCTGTCCGTCCGACTGTAGGCAACGCTGATATCTCATTTAGAGTCAAAGAACCACACTGAGTTCATTCATCCACAGGCCGATGTATAAGAGATGGGTATGGAACTCTATTTAACACCCAGATGGTTGCGTAACTATGGGTTCCGCTAATCTAGTTCTGTCATCTCGTCACACTCACTGCGTGCCTCCAATGGGCGTTGCAGTGAACCCCAGACCTGCTGAAACAACTTAATGTACTAAATTCAGCATATCAGTAATCGTGTTTGAAGTTAATGTAATTTGATGGTAATATGAACTTACTACAACTCATTTTATTACCGCCCCCCCCCCCCCCCCATTCCCATTCTGTTCTGTGATTTGAGATTGTAAATTCCACAGAGAGCAGAACAGCTTTTTCCATCCTCCAGCCTTTTTTTCTTATTCCTTTATTTCCCAGTGGTTAGTGTGTCTGTATGTAATTGTCTGTTTGTCCGGTTCCCACAGCACGGCAGCCAGTGGAGTCCCTCGCCCTGCACCGTGTGTGTTTGCTCCAGAGGGGATGCGTCCTGCGATGCCCGCCCCTGCCCGTCTCTCACCTGTCCTGCAGACCAGCAGCCGTTCACCTCACCTGGAGAGTGTTGCCCCAAGTGTGGCCGCGGTGGAGGTGAGGTCATTCCATTTTTCTCTGTTGATGGTGATCTTACTTTCTACTTGTGTGTTGATGCCAACTGAAGAAGAGCACACCGGTGAAGGAAAAAGAAAATGCCACAATGTAGTTTCGTGCAAAATGCATAAGCACATCTATAATTCAGCGCAACTCAATTTATTAGCACACCCAGACATGGTTATACCACATATAACCCAATGCAGTAAGCGTTGTCACATTGAGCACCCACAGGTGTGGTCAGGTGATGCAATGATTCTATGAGATACGATATGCTGTTTTATCCACCTGCATCATACCCTGGCCTACTTGATTGACCTGCACACGCAGCAGCCCCCCCTCTTCCTCTAATAAATATTGATGCACTTGCTCGCATGCAGTCGAATGGAATAGTTAGAAGGTGGTGACAGAGAATCCATGACCAATTATCCCTCAGCGAAGAAGGGTGCCGCTTTGGAGCAACTGACCCTCAAAGGGAATGACACTCTGGACGCAGAACTCGCGTGTATCGATTAAGAGTTTAAATACAACCATTATACACCTCATGTCTTACGTGACACTCGTATTGTGTTGTTGACCTAGCAAAGGGTCCTTGGAAATACAGGGGCTCGTCGACGTACGGCCACAATTGGTTCCGAGGGTTTTGTCGTATGCCGACTTGGTCATAAGTCGGCCCATGTTAAAATACCGTAAGTATATTATGCTGCACCGTGATTCTGTGAACGAGGAGTAGACAGAGACAATTTTCTATCAGGAGACATCGGGGAGTGAGACCGCAAAACTGTATACACTCGCTCGATTTCCGGTATGTCGTAAAAAACACCTTGTAATCAGACACACAAAAACCAGACCTGTGCGGCATGAAGTCGGACGACGACTGTACTAAACGCCACTTACCATAGACTTTAGACCGGCCACAGCCACAGCCATGAACACCTCACATTAGCTCACTTCCTCTTTTTTTCCGTAAATTGGAGCTTCTGCTCTCTTCAAGTCTTTAAAGTGTTTGGTTAGTTCTTTTATCCAACTGACAGAGATTGATGCTCCTAAAGCACTGGTGCAGCAAGAGACCGAATGATTTCAAATCACCGACACAAGAGAAACCGACTTCTTAAATAAATAACAGTAATTCTGTTCAATGAATCATTCTTTCTCTGGAGACAAACCCCATTATGCATGCTGTTTTGCCTTGCGGAGATTAATTCACTTCCCTTAACATCCCAGATTCAGCAGCATTGTCACATTTATTATTTAGCAGTTCCTGGTGTGAGATCGCTCAGGTGCTCGTGTCCCACGGGTCGCGGTGTGTGGCGTCTTGTATCAGAGCCGATGTTGTCATTGCAAACCCTGAGCTTTTAGAGTGCACAGAACAGAAAGGGCAGAGCTGGAAAGTTAATCATGACATAATGATGTCTTGGAGCTGGTATGATTCATCCCAGTGGTGAGCGGCTAATTAGTTACTGAGTATCAGCCCCACCCCCCCATTGTAATTCAATGATCGCGAGTGCAAATAATGCTTGAATAGTCAGCTCATTACCTGGCACCCCTTTTCCCAGGTTTCTCATTTTGTGTTAAACTACGTGTGTGTTTCAGAGTCTTGCTCCTGGCAGGGGAGCGTGTTCAGAGACGGCGAAGAGTGGAAACCCAGCCACTGTTCCAGATGCGTCTGCAGCAACGGGGAAGTCCAGTGTTCCGTTGCAGAGTGCCAGCAAGTCTCCTGCAAACCAGTGAGTCCCTGGAAATACAGAAGTGTTGTCGAGCCCCTGTATTTCCATTTTTGCTACGGTCACACTGACAGCAGCGGTGCTTCTGTTTCTGGTCCTCTCTGTGTCCTTTGTTCCGATTCAGAAGGCCTAACCAATTATCAGGCGGTTCCTTCAATGGCCAAAAGGCCTTTTATGCATGAAGCACCAGTCTGACACACTTTCACTGATTTTGCAGAGAAATCCACAATCAAAGAAAAACGTCTATTCCCTACCTATATTCCTCTCCACAGACTGAAAATAGAAGTCTTCCATATAGACATATAAGACAATGCTGACCTTGTTTTCTGTCCCACTCCATCTATCATGGTTGACTTGGTGCTCGGCTTCCCTTTCAATAATAGAGTCACACCTGTTGACTACTTTTCATGTCAAATCCCGTTTTATAATGAAGTGGAATGTGATAATAAACACTGCGGCTTATCTGTTTGAGATTCATTTGGTTCTGTTAATGGATTCTCACACACAAAACCTTTTTTCTATTCAGCATGAGAACCTAGTGATCCAGCTGGGCCAGTGCTGTCCTCAGTGCATGTCCAACCCCTGTCTGTCTGCTGGCAAGCCACACCAGGTAGGTAGACAGTGTGTGTGTGTGTGTGTGTGTTTGCAGCTTGAGGGTGGTCTAAGTGTGTGTATCTTGGCAGCATGGCGAGCAGTGGCAGAAGACTGCCTGCACCACATGTGTGTGTGACCGGGGTCAGTCTAAATGCCACACACATACCTGCCAGTCCTTCACCTGCGAAAAGGTAAGTTGTTTCACACACACATTCTGCTGTATTCATGATTTTATTTTAAATGTTCTTCTTCTTCTTCTACTACACAGTTAAAATCTAACTAATGCCAGTGCAAGTCACTGATAAATAGATAAAATAGAGAATAAAGTTAGCCTTTATATTGTTAATGAAACAGTCAGAAAATCAAGGTTTGGGGAACCAGTCTAAACACTGGTAGCAATATTCTGGTACTTCACGCGGCTTTGGCTGGTTCTCTTTAGCTCTGCCCACGTCATTCCGGCGGCCTTCTCCTCAGCATTGATGTTTGTCTGGGTCGACCCACTTTCCGCTTTCTTGTGGGTTCCAATCGAGGGCCTGCTTGGTGATGTTGGGTGCCGGCTTTCGTAGAGTTCGCCCGATCCATCCCCATTTTCTTTTCTTGATGTCGGTCTCAATTGGGGCTTGACCTGTCCTGTCCCACAGTTGATAGGTAGCATCTTCATACAGTGGTTAGATGATGGTGATGAACTTTGGTGGAAAGCCATAATGATGACTCAGTGTTATGTAAAATTTAAAACCTTCTGAGAGCCCCTTTACGGTATATTTTAAAAAGTGTAAAATGTTTAAACCGTGAATGTTCTGATAAATAGGAAGACAGAAATTGTTTTAAGCCTATTTTCAGTCTTTTATCATTAAAGACACATCCACACTAATCAAAGGTCCAGAATTCAGACTTTATTCTCTCTTCATTAAAACGATGAAAACGAAATGCTTGGAGGAGCAGCTTATCAGACTCCCGCTGTCAAGCCAGTAGAAACCTTTCTGGAGAATTTTGCTTTGTCACACATAGTTCATATCCGCTTTTAAACTTTAAACTAAAACTTCAAATAAAAATAGTCACTGCTCTCAGCAAGGCTGAGGGTGTTTTAACAACCCATTCCCTCCACAGAAGGTAGTAAAAAAAAAAAAACGAGACAGCAATGCAAAAAGAGGATCTCAGAGGACTCCACATGCCTTTAAACCACCACTCAGAAATTCAAGGAGAAAAAATGATGTGCTAATTATTTTCTCCACACTCTTGTTAATAAATGTTGCCGTGATTTCATTAGAACATCACTGCCTTAAAAATAATATTTTTACACACACACAGAAAACATATTATTAGGAGCTCGTTTCTTATTCCTTCCTTCAAGTCATTTTGTATGATACAGAACACACAACCTACACTCTCTGTGCTACTTCCTCTCAGGGTCAGACCAAAGTGAAGCGTGCTGGTCAGTGCTGTGATGAATGCGCCACTGCCAAAGGAAGCTGCCTGTATGAGGGAGTGGTGCGTTACCACGGCGACATGTGGAACGGTACGGGCTGCGAGTTTTGCACTTGCAACCGTGGTCAGGTCGTCTGCCGTAGGGCCGAGTGTGCACGTCTGGAATGCCCACAGGTGAGCCTGACAGAAAAAGATGGAAACTTCTCTGTTCCTCATCTCACTGTCAAGTCCAGATGTTACTTCTAAGTATTATTAGATCGATTAAACTTCATTACGTGAGTGTGGAACATCATCCGTGGATCAGAGGGGTCTATCACAGGGTCATCTATGTGTGCTGGATCTCACACTGACTTCAATACTACAACCTCAATACTATAATACTATAAAATAATAAGGTGTCGCAGTAACTTTGTTGGCAGATTGCTGCAGTCTGTGTCATTTACTGCATCAAAACGTACCAGTGCTGAAGGTCTGATGCTATCACCTTCATTGGTATTTAAGAGTGAATTCAGACTGGGTTTGGGGGGCGGAATTGGAGACAGGGTGATCATTAGTGGTTGCGAGGTTGACTGCTTCCATCACAGATAATTCACTCAGTTTAGATGAAGCACATCGAAATGCAAGCTGAAACCATAATGATCTCTGTGGAGCTGAGCACCGCAGCAATAAATAAATAGAAATCACACACAGAAATCACTCTGTTACATCTACATCACCCTCATGTCTCATTTGGAATCTTTTGACTCAATGCATCACACGTTTCAATTTAGCAAGTGTAACACAACATGAACAGAACAGAAGCAACAGCTGTCACCTTCGTGTGATTAGATCATTATCAGACTTGAGATGTTGGAGGTGGATGTTTTTTTTTTCTTTTAATACTAATATTTAATCATTTATTAATTTATGAAGGCTTTTAGCCAGTGTTCCCATGGTTACCTATATCCATCCATCCATCCTCTTCTCGACGAGATGATAAAAATCGCCTCGTCTACAGCCGCTTATCCGCCTTGCGGGTCGCGGGTGTTGCCGGAGGCTGTGAGCGAGAGGAGGGGTACACTCCGGATGAGACGCCAGCTCATCACAGGGCCCCATGGTTGCCATTATCCCCTTAAGGTAGTCAACTTTGGGGTCAGTGCCACATCTAGACAGCACCTTTTGAAATGTTGTCTTGAGTAAAGCAGATTTGGTAATATGTAGCTGCCAGGACCCAGCAAGGCCTCGTTTATTTATGTGTAACCCGGCTAAATAACAGCTGGTTACAGTCGTGAGCTGTCAGTAGCATCACCGACATTCATCCAGCTCTGGATTGACCAAGGTCGCCCTGCTGTGACGGCCCAAGACGATCCAAATAAGGTAGTTTACTGGTTTATTGACAATGGGCAGAAGAAGGTGGTCGGCTCAGTTGCATTAGTGGTGTACAGTAATACGTTTGTAATATGTGGAAGTCAGATTGTTTTTTTTAAATCTTTTCATTCTACATCCGGGTTTTTTTTAAAGGCTGTAAACAGAGTTTTATCTTCTGATTTTTAAACCTTATCATTCTGTATCTGTATTAAATTAGGACACATTTTGTCCAGTGTTGGCAGTACATTTTTTGAAGTGCATGTACTGAAAATAACATGCACTACACAGAATTTGACTGATGATTTCTGCTAAATTTCATGTGGATAAATGAGCTTAGTCTTGTGAAAAATAATCATTCATTAACATATATGTTACAGAAACACTGTTTATGGGTAAGGTGTCTTTTGTCACGCTGTCTCCTGTCATACTTTATTGTGCTGTTATGTTTCACAATGGTTTTCCTAGTTATTTGCATTATTAAATTATCTCAATGAATGGCAGAAAATAAAATTTTAATCTATGTTTTCCTACTTTTTAGGGCTCTGAGCTCATTCACCTACAGGGGAAGTGCTGCCCAGAGTGTTCTTCTGTGAAACCTTCCTGTGTATCCGAAGGAAAATCCTACAAGGTACTTCTGTCGCAGATCAAGTTTTGACTTTGTGTCTGTGTATAAAAATTAGAAAAACTCCCACAGCGAAGAGATCCAAACTGTGTTCGTCAGTCGGATACCATCCCTCAGAAGAAGAAAAAGAAACGTGACAAAAAGTGCACGACAGAAACAAACAAATATATCAGTATTAAGCTGATATAAATATATAAGTACAAAGTCTTAACACAAGGAATGAAATTTGCAATGAGACAAGAATTAAATGTGTGTTTAAGACGGCGCCATCACATTTCTTTGTTTAGCCTTTAACAAGTATCTATTACACATTTTTTTGCATCAGCTTCATTATTTATAGGCCAGTTCTTGAATCCAGAAAGCAAAGGCTTGAATTTTTCACATACTCAGCCGGAGGGGAGATGCTGCAGGACGGTCAGCCAATCCTGAGCCTTGGAGTTCTTGCAGAGAGTGCTATTATCCCTTTCCAACAGACTTGTCTTTGTCTCCCTGAGGAATTCATTCCACCGGTAGACGGATACTGCATTCTCATCGCACATACACATATCAATACATGCAGGTCTCTTTCCAGCGTTTTCAAAAAGGCAGGTTTATGACAGTGATTCCTGATTTAAATTATCTCGTCAAGAAATAGATCCAGCATGTAATTCCCCCTATAAGCCGCTCCAAACCTGTGTTAGTTACAAGACAGTTTGCTTACACATTCAAATCAAATATTAGTCTCAGCGTGTAAAGACTCCTGTAAGTGTACAGATATGACAGCAATGCTGACTATTGAATGAAAGAATAACACGATAATTTTCCATGCAAATTAATGGGTAGATGTCATATGATGGTAGATTGTGAGGGAACAGACGGACTGAACGCATGTTCCTCATCTTTTACACCACCATGCGGGTGAAGCCTTGCAACGACAATGCTTCCCTGGCTGCAGATTAACTTTCCCTTTTAGCTCAAGGATTCCAGTTTTTTACGCAAGAAAGTTTTGTCCTTCACTACAAATGGTTTGCGAATGCCAGCCCTGCGATAAACCATTTTCTGACAATGAGAATACGCTTTTTGGTTTTGCATTCACTATTATCATCCTTGTGAGCCTTGACCTGCTATCATATTGTTTAGAAAAAAGATCTGCTGTGATTCACATAAAACATATCACTATTGGCATAAAGCAAGTTTTATGTGGCGTTTGTACGCTTTGACTGACTGCCTGTCCTTGGCGGGCCTCCGTCTCTTCACTCTGCTTTTAAAGAGAGTATAAAAGTCGTCAGGGTTTCTTTTTGGGTTACTTTTGAATACTGCTTTTTAGCATTCACCTTATAGAGACTGATGTTCAGGTTAATAATTCAGCCCTGACAAAGTGTGTAAACTTGCTTTTTCACTGATGTCTATCCTCCCTCCTCCTCGTTCATTCCTTCTCTGGACGTTCCCTTTCTCTGTCAGGACTTGGCTCAATGGACAGACAGCTCTTGCCGGGAGTGTGAGTGCCGTGATGCCCATGTGACTTGTTATCTGCGTTCCTGCCCCACCTGCCCCCAGGGTACCCTGGCCATCACCCGGGAGGGCAAGTGCTGCCCGGAATGTCATCAAGGTTAGTCGTTGATGTTGATGATGCTGAGCGCAGCTGTTTGTGTGTCTGGTGTGTAACGCCTGAAACATTGCTGTGCCAGACCTGGTCCTTTCTTACATCCTTGATACCACATCTATCATGGATTAGTCAATGTGTTGGGCGTCTATGTTTGTATCTGTAAATTAGAGCCCCAGTTAGAGCCAGTTGTTGCCCTTCTTGTCCTGGGGCTGGTGGAAGCACTGGCCGAGCTTCGCTCTGTGTTGAAGCAGAAACAGTCAAATCAAATCAATAGAACCTTCCCTCAGTTTTTCACTGCTTATAACTTTGAATTTAATTTAAACATTATTTTGCTTCTAATTTAATTAAATATGTAGTTTTTTTCCTTTTATTTGCTCTTCCTCATATTCATTTATTTTGACCATTAATATCAACTTTAAAAAACTAAAAGTAACTGTCAGGTAGTGAAGTAATGAGTAGTGAGTTAAATCAAACGCTTTTATTAAAATTATTAACTCAATTCTAGTTTGAACAAATGAAAATTCATTCACATATTTTTTTTAATCATCTTTCCACTTTCTGTCAACCTTTGTCAGCGGGAAGAGGGAAATAACAACAACACAATAACTGACTATAATAAATTGTGTATTTTTTCCCCTATTTAGCTTATTCTAACCCTCAAGAGTTTGAGGAACAGGTTTTTCTTGTTGTTGCTTTTTTAAGTTTTACTGTTAGGAACATTTTTCATTTCAAAATTTAAACAAACAAACCTAAAAAACACAAAATAGTATTAGGCAAAAATGTTAAAAAACAAGCGACATCTGAGAAATGTAAGGTAAATTGAGCTACATATTAGAGCGTAGCTTTGCTGTTATTTTAACTACCGTAACTTTGTTTCATTTAGTTTAGAGTCATGACTGGACTACGTACGTAGCGTTCCTCTAACTGTAACAGAACTCTGTTGTAAAATCTCAACCAAAAAATAAGCAGTTGGAAAATGTCTATCTCATGTTTATATTTATTTAAAAGTATAGTTGTCAGATATCAGACAGCAGCAACAAATCTTGCTGTGTAGTTTTATAGACATTCTGATTTGTATTTGCAGAAGATGAATGTAGTAACCATGAAATGATGACAGCCCATGTTACACTAAGCGAAGAGATTCCTCATCATCTGACAACAGGCTGAAAAGTTCTGACAGCTCTGATTGATCTGGCCGTGTACAACACTGATTCAGCTCAGAGAAATGTTAGCAGTTATTTCTCAGGTTAAACGTCTACTATAAAGCATTTGCTCATCTTACCTAATATTGTTTAACATTCGAGTCGTGATTCTGTGATTCGGTGTCCCATAAACCTTTATGTTAATGATTGTTGAGGTTAAAATAAATTGCCAATATACTAGAAAAATGTACGATTCTTTCCTTTTGCAGTAATAGTGCTTTAGACCTTTGTTGGGTCCTTTTACAGAGTCCTGAAGGTTCATGTAAATCAATCTTTACTTCATCCTTGAGGCCAATGTGTGAAGCGTTAGCTAATGGAGTCACGATGGAGACCGCTGAGTGAAGATGAATGAAATGGAACGTCCTTCACTCAGGATTATTTGTCTCTAAGGAGCTCTTTCTGTCAGCCACTGGTGTAAAATAATTTTAAGATTCTAATCCCCAAACTCTTTGCAGAGGAGGTCATATCAGCCATCAAGCTCTTTTAACCTTCATCAGCCTCCTCTTCCTCTTCCTCCTCCTCCTCTTACCCTTCCTTATATAACACACTTTCTGCAGAAGCTAAATGTTGTAGAGAAATATGCATCAGATTTACAGTTCAGTTCAGGTCTCATATGAAAGGCTGTTAATGTGAACCTTAGTTCACGAAATGAACTTTAGTTTCATCTATTTTAATTAACACAATTTGGATCAATCCAGCAGACAGATCTGAAGGGACAGGCAAAGGGAAGGTCCAAGAAAACAGGCAGCATTCAGAAATCAGGCAAATCAGATCAACCAGGCAGACGAATCCAATGGGTCGGTGCACAGCCAGGCAGGCAGGTTCAGGAAGAGTGCTGGAAAGTAGGATCACGTCACTAACAATCTGGCATTAACAGAGGCTAAATAGAGTATGAGCTGATGGGAGATGAGTTGCAGGTGACGCCCGGAGCACAGGTGACTGGAATGAACTGGTTGCAGGAGGAGGATCTGAGAGGACAGGAGAGGTTGCTGCATAGGAAAACACACAGGCCGGCCTCTGGCTCTGGCAGTAGTACAGTGTGTCTACTGGCATCGGGCTGTGAAATCCTCCCAAATCACCAGCCCAGTCCTGCTAAACGTCGGCTGTGGCTGGGCAGCTCACTTATTCTCCAAGAAGGCGCCGTAGCAGGTAGCAAGAGGTCAAGCTTCTACTAACAACGACTACAATTGCCAGTTCACAGTTTGTCCTTTCACTTTCCTGACATTGAGTGGAAAAACAACATCCCTGTCAATCCTTCACCCATCTGCGGTTTCTCATCAGACGTTCGTCTAAATCAGGCGTCTCTGTGCAGTTAATTACGCCTGAAGCAACACCTTGGGATTATCTACTCTGCTCTACCTTTTGGTGTTAAGCCTAGCTGCAGTTTTTAATTTTGTGCTTCAGGGATTCGCTCTTGCGATGAACACAAGGAAATTAAAATGCAGTGTTTGAGCCTCAAGGCAGCCTTCTGTAAACACTGGTTTGCGTCAGAAGCGTTTGAATACTCAACTTGCTGTAATGTGGCTTCATCCTCAAGAGGACAAAAATCCAATCACGATTCACTCTCAGCTGTCATGGCAAGTAAAATGATCTTGTAACTCGTCAGGTGGAGTTTGTGTTAAAATGTACTCATTTGTTTCTGCTGTAGAATATTCAGGAGTGAATTGTTTGGGAGACATCGCCTTCGATGCAGAGAGAATGCATGAAGGAAACCGTCTAAAGCAGACTTTGCACGGATTTGATTACTGTTAACTGAACCATTGAATAGAAAGATAAACACCCGACACATGATTCTATAAGCCTGTCGGTGGGCCAGAGCATAGCCTACTAAGTATCTCTCTCAATATCCCACTTTTCCCACTCTATTTTCTCCTTCTTAAACCCCTCTTTCTGTAAGGGGAAAAGCATGGCGGGGTGAAACGAAAGGGTTATTGGTGAAAGAGAATGTGAATGTGAAAGAGAAAATGATGCTGTAAAGGAGAAAGAAGACAGATAAATGTAATAACGGGAGGCAGCAATACGAGAGAAATGGGGATTCTAAGAACAGGGTGTTCTCGCTGACGCTCTTATTTGTTGAATTCTCATCCCCTTTTTTCTACCATTCTTATCAACTCTTTTCGTCAGCATTGTTTCCCCTCTTCCTCTGCTAGACAGAGGAAGAGGGGAAACATGGCTACAGTCATCACATTTTGCAGATCCCTCTGTCACGGTTTTACAGCGAGGACTGTGTTTACCCCAAAATTCATAATGAATGAAGCAGTCGGCGTGCAATCTAATGCGAGCAGACTCTTATTGTTTGCCTCTTGAATCATTCGCTCCACAATCCAGCTTGCCATCCTCAATTCTGTCATGCCTGGTGACATTTGTAATTTCTGAAACGTGTATTTTTTAGTTTGGAAAAAGTCAGACAGATCTTCAAAGGATCCACAAAGACATCCGTCACTCTGAAGCGTTGTGAAGCTTTGTGACCTTCTCCTCCATATTGTTTCATACGTGAATCGAATTTCATGCTGAATTGTAGCTGCTGCTCTCCATAATAAACACAGGCTATCTATGACATCAGAACTCTCCTAGTTTAAAACAAAACAAAACAAAAACTTACACAAACCCAGAGCAAGTTTTTCAGACTCTGAGGAAGTTTTCAAAAGGTTTCTTCAAAATAAAATGTTATCCTAACGCCTTTATTCATTTATCTATGTTATTAATAACTTAATTGTTACGCCCAGTCGACCTCGGGATGTTCACATATATAATGCACCTTCTATCATTTTATTTTATTGATTAGATTCCTATTTATTCAGGAGAATAAAAAAACCCAGCATGGGTTTGATTTTACATCACATGTCTCTTTCTTACATGTTCATTGTAGAGCTTATCAATGTGTGCTGACTTTTTTTTAAATGTTGGAAACTTTATTCTGGCTTCTCACAATTGTTTTTTTTTTTTTACTCGTTAATCTTTTCCATGCAGAACACAACTGACCAATCAGAGCTTTGTATGGTAAAGAATCAGATAATGCTCAGTAACTGGTTGCTTGCTTTCAGTGACAACTGTGCCCAGTCAGTGATATAAAATCTGCATGTTTTCTACATGCAACCCCTGGATCGGACAACGAAAGTTTATTTGGTGGGCAAATTAAAGACAAAGGCTTGCTCATGAGTTTCCGGTAAAAGGTCCTACCAACTGGGAACCAGTGTGGGTTGGGAACGCATCACTGCATTTCAAATAAATGCACCAGTGGAGCTGCTTGCTGATGGGAGAAGCCTCAGGATCTACTCAAACTTCCCAGGAGGGACACTTCTTCATCACAGAACTTCTTCAGCATCACAAACACAGTCTGACTGTTCAATCAGATGTACTGGCTGGAGTAGAATATTTGATTATAAGTGAATCAGTGTGTGTGTGAGAGAGGGAGAGATTTTGCAAAATCTCTCTGCCTCTACTAACCGAGTTCCAGAACCAAATCTATTTAGCATTTGTATAAAATTGAATGTCAAAATGTGTTTGTCATTGAGGCAGTCAGAGCGAATGACTTCAAGTTTTCCAGTGACCTGATGTTGACCTGTGTGTGTGTGTTTGTTTCCTTTTCATTAAATGTATAAAACTGACTATTACTAAAATGATAATAGATTTTAATCCTTTATTTCTTTTTAGTTCAGTGCCATGACGACTGCCTGACATGTTCAGGGACTCCTCACCACTGCGACAGCTGCAGGGAGCCAAAGGCCTTCCATCATCTTGGCCACTGTCTGTCCACCTGTCCGGCTGGTTACTACGCAGAAAGCGGACTATGTTTAGGTAGGACTGTCTTTTTAATAAAAAAAAGTGCGCATTTGCCGGAATTTCCCGCTGGGATCAATAAGGTATTCTGATTGTCCTTATTTATTCATACATGGGTGTGTGTGAATCCATGCATGGATGGATGCAGCCTCACCACGCTGACCGAGCGCTGACCCGTGGCAGAAACGGACTCCTCAGTGCATTTCTACCTTCACATTGACTTGTTCTCCTGGTGAGGCATTTACAGCCCCACAGCTATTCGTGAAGCAGCGAACACTAAACACCCCGACACCTAAAACCCTCAGTCACAGACACAAGTAATAGCCTTGAAGTCCAGTTGCTACTTCTGGATCAGCCTGCTTGTGTGGACTGTGTGTAAAGGCTGCCAGTGTTATAAATGCTTTATAACCCAGAGTTAAGATCAGTTATAACAGGGGGATCCATCTGATTCTCACGCAATCAAATTTGGTTGCGTGAGGGAATTTGGTTGCCTCAAAATAAAGCTCCAAGTCTGAACTCACTTAGTCGATAAGATCTTATTTTTCCTTCCTCTCTCCTCCTTTTTGTTCACGCTTCTTTTCATCATTCTTGGTTGACATATTTTTCTCTGAGATCTTGCCAATCTGCAGTTTCATTCAAAGCCTCTTTTATCTTCTCCTTCTCCTTTGCTATCATTTTTTTTTTTTTTTATCTTGATCACTATCCTGATCTTTCCTCATTGTGTCTTCACATCTCCACTTCCTCTCCTGTCCGCTTCCATCTATTTCACCCTTAGAGGGAAGTTGTGAGTTTCTGAGAGCTTGATCTTGAGATCTCTCACTCACGCCTCCCTGCTGGATTTTCTCCCCTGTTCTATACTTGCTGGTTTTGTGATTATGTTTATGTGAAATATCTTTTCGAACCCCTTTCCCTATTTCTCTGTGTCAAACACTTTGGCTGAAAAAGTTCATCATTTCTTTTAAAACTGTATTAAATCTATTCATTTTCTTTTCTGTCGTGCTTGAAAATATATTCTTGCAATTTTTCTCAGAACCTTTTCATATGTTTTGCAGGTTTCAAATAACCTTTCATATCTTTTGTATGACATGGTAAATCGATCAAAACTTTTTTTTGGTGCTGCCGACAGAACCTTGAAGCCACATGCGTAGGTGTAGGCAATGTAATCCATTTCAAACAGCAAAACGTTTTGTCACTCAAAACAGAGTTGGCCATGATAAAGATAAAATCCTCTGCTTTGCAGCATCTGTGTTTTGCTGCCACCCTGTAGCCTAGAAAGTTGCTTCCTCATTGGGAACTCAGCAATATATCAATTTAAAGGGCTTCTGACAAAAATCCCACAGAAATCAAATTGGAGCCATCTGTCTGTGGGCCGCAGCACCGGTCTGCGTTGATGTACCACTGTTACAGAGGCGCAGGAGGGCGTTTTACTGCCTCTTTAGTCACAATCTTATACTTCTCTCCTGAGGATATTTGCATAGCACGGTTGATCCGATGTACATTATTCCCTTTTGTGTGTATTCACTTAAAATGGATGCAGCATTTGTGTTGAAATCTGCCCCGCAGCCTGCCCTTCATCGTGTGCAGCCTGCTCCGGCGGGCTGGGCTGCCTGTCCTGTGGCTCCCAGCTGCCCCTTCTGAGCGCCGAGAGCAGCCAGTGCCTGGAGTTCTGTCCTCCTGGCTCCTACCAGCACGACCAGACGCACTGCCGCAGTGAGTATCAAGACACGTGACTTGATGTGACGTTGTGGGGATAAAACAAATCTGGAGGTATCTTCTGTCAGAGTCACGATTTTCAAAAATGTGACTGCAACACAAACAAGCTGGATTCCATTCGACATTCCCCGATGCGCGTACATACACAGACAGATGGGATGGTGTCTGCTCCTCTGATCATTTTGTTCTGTTCTGTTGTCCTCTCCTTGGCCTTTCCATCTTTTCTCTTCGTTGTGCCTCTGAAAGTTTTTCGTCTTGATTTGTTTTCATCGTGTCTTTTGGCTTTTCCCATTCTCTGTAAAGGATTTACAATAGAATCTGTGTGTCATAGATTGTACTGGATACACTGACTAAATAAATGTCAAAGGAGAGTGACGAAAGCTTTGGGAAAAGCTAAAAAAAGAAAATGAAAAAAAAAGACCATCTGCAGAAAAAGCAGCAGCCAAATGTTATACAACTTTGTGTTGCTGCATAATTGCTTGAACACGTTGGTTTAGTTTTGGTGTTTTTAAATGGGTGCAGAGTTTAAGCATATTTTGAATCACCTCTGTTGCCTCTTGATATTTCCTGGATGAATGTTTTGAAAACCAATGAGCACTTCAGAATGATTTTGGAGTTGAAAGCAAAATTGCCTTGAGGCTTAATTTATTGTTATTTTGATCTGGAGTGTTTAATATTATTGCTGCTACGTTAAAGTCCCAGAGTCGGGATAAGAGATTAGGATATTTTTTATTTGATATAAAGAATGACACTGGAAATGGAAAGAGACGCCATTGAGCTGGAAGGAATCCCTTGATGTTGCTCCGGGCTTAATACCTGAGGCAGTGTGAGTTGCTTCTGAGCTACCTTTGGGACCCTGTTAAGTCCTTACATTTTAATTAGTAGCTGCTTACTCTCACAATCGATCAGCTTTTTCTCCCCATTTATTTATTTAATTCGTTTGGTATTCAATATGTTTAACTTCTCTCACAACCAGATACAGATACAGCAGGTAAGAAAATGGATGGATGGGCATTTGAATTCTTTGTTTCAGGTTTCATTTTTGGGCTTTATTACTATTTAGGACAGCTGAAAAGGAGACGAGTGGGCGGGGGGGTATATAGGCCCAAACAGCCTGAGCTGAACTCGCCCCGCTTTGTATGTTTCTGATGTTCCTGTTCAGTGAGGCGAATTTAGCTGCTTTACCAGCGCTGCTCATGCATGGTGGATTGACTCATTCAGCCCGTCTCAAATTACCGTGATCGCTTGAGACTGACCTTTATGGGATGACTTTAATCCCAGCTGATTTGTTAGATGTATTCTAGTCAGGTGTTGGACTTTAGTCCCCATTTTTCTGTGTCTTTTATAGAACAGGCCTGCGCTTATAGGACAGGAGCCATGCAACTTTAGGACAATTCATTTTTTTTTGCCTCTTCAAATATCACTGATAAAAATCCTAGCATTACAAAGAAGTTATAATTTAATGATATCAACTGCTGTGACTCCTGGGGATAATGGGTAGAAATATAAGGAGAGGGAAGGAGGATGAGTGAGAGAAAAGAGTAATCAGGATGTGATTGCAGCCAAATTCTCCAGCTCAATTTCACCTCTTCATGAATGTTGTCAGGAGGACTGGAAAACCAGACTACCCAGTGCACACGCCTCTTAAATAGGATACACAACAGCAGCTATTGTAAAAGCCCAGCTATGTTTTGTGGAGACTCATTCCACTTGTCTTTATGCATTGCATACAGTTCCTGCAGATACTGTGAAAATTCACTTCATATATTTCAGTTGCCTCTGTCCTAGTTTGGTTCATATCCGAGAAATCTCTTCCCATGTATTAATATATCTGCCCTGTATTAATACTGCAGATATTTTATTCTCAAGTATTGCACAGCTTAAATGAATTATTAATGTTGCAGCTGCTGTGCAGGAAATCCCCTGCTATGCATTTGTTCTGCATCTATGCCGATTTAATACCACATCCAAACCAAATTTGGCACATTAACTCCTTCCGTGTCTCATGTAACTGGGCACCAGCTCATTTAGTTTGGTTTTGTGAGAGCATGGATATGGGCAAAAACAGCAGGACTGTAAATTCAGACTCCCATTGGTTATGATTAAATTGGCAAGTCTGCCAAGGGTTGTGCTGGAGCCTATCCCAGCAGTCTACAGGCGAGAGGCGGGGTGCACTCTGGACAGGCCAGTTCATTGTAGGGCCACACACAGACAGAAAAACATGCATGCACACAGTCATTGACACGGGGAGAACATAGAAACTCCTCGCAGAAAGGACCCAAGTTGGATTTGAACCTGCAACCTTCTCGCTGTAAGGTGTAAGGCAACAGCACTTACCACTGCGCCACCATGCCGCCCAGGAAGAAACTAATTGCATTTTAAAGAGAAGCATTTTTCCATCACGGTTTATTGTCACTTAACAAGAGGAATATTTATTTGGTCATTATATAATCGTACAACAAAATTACAAGGTTTGTCTGGAGGGTTGGTCCTGGGCTGATGCATTGTAATTTTTCATTACATTGTGCACTTGACATTATTAATGGGGATGTGACTGCAGATCACTTTTGTTGTATGTGTTCATGGAGAGGAGACATAGAGCTCTCTCTCTCACAGACTAATTTGTTAAAAAAAAAAAAAATGAAAAGAAACTTGTGAAAATGCTGTAAAATCTCTCCAGAGTGCGAACCTACTGATGAAACTATTGTTTCAAATATTTATCAGAATGTTCGCAAGCTATTTCTGTAGCTTGGTTTCACCAAGGGAAAGAAACATTGAAAGGATCAAATCAGTATTTTCTTCATGCTGTTAAGATGAAAGCAGCAACGCGCTACATCGTTTCTGTTGTTCGTATTGTAGTTACAGCGATGTGCTGTATGGTTCCGTGTTCAGAATAATATATATATTTTTTAAAACACTCAAAGGCAAACCTGTTTCCTTTTCCAATTCCATTTCATTAATTGAGATTTGCCATCTTTGTTTTGTGCCTCCCTTTTCCTCTCCACAAAGCTGCTTTCCTGGTGCTTAGTTTCATTTCCAAATCTCTCATCACATCTCATTTTATTATTTGAGGTGTGGATGGATGTGAACCGTGACATTGCAGTAATCTCGTGTCCCTGCCCATCCCAGGACAGGGAGCGAAGATTAAAGATTATCCGCCGCACCGTGTGACTGTGCGTTCATCTCAGCCTCCCCTGGTTTATGCAGAGTAGGCTTTAGGCGAGGTTTCTGGCAACTGGCCTGCTAGGATTACATTTTCGGGCTGCACAGAAAAATAAATTGCTTTCCTGCAAGGGGCAAGGTAAAGGACATGTAATCCCCTTGTTGGCCGTAACCATTTTTGGATAAGGAATCTGTGTGTGCTGTATAAATGTAGTACATCTCATGCAGGGTGTTTGTAGATGTGTGTTTCATCTATCTGCTCCATCTACATCAACAATTTTAGAAATGTCCAGCATAGTTCCTGCTGCACACATTTGTTATTTGATCAAAAGATCTATCAAATATTTCTTGTAATTGTTTGAAATAATTTAACCAAAATGCCAGATTGTCACTTTAAAAATTATGAGATGGAATTAAATGATTTATCACACATATTTTGAAAGTGTCCCAATATGTGTATCTAATTTCACGCGATCTGGCCCAATTTCCGATCACGTGATCGGCTCGGGACATCCCTAATTTCCAGTCATACTCAAATGTACAGTTTCAACACATTTACCGATAGCATAATGCAGTTTTTAATCTGCATCTGTATCCTTGGAGTCCTGATCGGAATAAACGCAAACTGAGAAGAAAAGAACAGATGAAAATAGAGACATTCAACAGATGAAAAAGAAAGAAAGAACAGACACGTGCACAGAGAGAAAGAGAGATGACAAGAAATCCAATGTGAAATTTAGGAGAGTCCGAGCGGAGGAGAGAGGAGAGAATAGAATGGGAGGTGGGAAAGAGCAGGACAACTTCAGAAAATGGGTGAGAGAAAGAAGATAGACAAGGAAATAACGGAGGAGACAGGAAGAAGTGAGGAGTGTAGAAACTGAGAAGTGGGCCAGGAAGGATTCTCACCTGTCACACTACCTGTCATATCGCAGGGTAGCTTCCAAAGTTTAACCATCACACAGAACTGAGCAGGGAACCTTACTATTCTCGAAGATTGTCAATTGTTGTATTTAATAATTGCATGCTGCATGTTAGTGCATGAATTTAACTATTGTAACATCAAAAGGCTCTCAATGCTCTTGGTTTTAATATGGTAAACGATAATATATCTGTTTCCATGCACTTACCGTAAGTTCCACAAGCCTGTTTTAAAACTTTGAGAGGTTTCAAGAACTTTATTTGCAGACTTAGTGTCTACTGCAGAAGCATTTTAAATTCAAGAAATTACAGATCCGCCAATATCTTTTTATAATAAGCATCCATGCTTATTCTTTGCCTTTGAGTTTTTATTCAGTTGGATGACAGCTCAGGGGTGCAGCAGCTTTCAAATGAGACTTTCAGCAGGCGAAGGTTCTCAAAAACACTTGATGTACCAAGAAAAGACTCATGCTGGATGTGTCCAAAAATAAAGACAAATATATTGACAGTAGTATAGATTAATTGTAAGGAAGAACTTTAAAGTCTCTTTCTCAGGATGTTAAAAACTCCTACTGTATTGTACATTTGTGTACAATATTATTATTCATGTTTTTCTTATTTATAGTAAAATAAATTGGTATAGAACCCACATAAAAATTCACCAGAAAGGAAAGACAGCAGATTTGCTATTAACTCTCTTTAAAAGTGTCATTGTAATAAAACGTAAAGCCAATTTCAAAGTGGAATGTCAGCCAATTGTGCATTTAGTGTTTGTGTCCATATGGGTGAGCAGGTGGGATGTTGTCACAATGAAACGTTTCCCTGTTTAAAATGATAGTGGAAACTATGCCTGGAAATGTACTACTGGGGAAGGCGTGCGTTTCAAGCTCATGTGTTCATGTATCCTCAGCAGAGCTACAAACATTGCCAGAGACTCTTCACACCCGGGTCACAACTTGTTCAACCTGTTGCCGCTCAGGCCGACGCTACAGGTTGCACAAGACCAGAACAAATAGACTCAGGGGCAGTTTTTTCCCCCCCGAGAGCCGTCAGCGCTCTGAACAAAAACCAACATGTGCACTAAACAATACAACTACACACCATGTGTAATGTGAAGGTAAACAATGTGTTACAAATTAAGTGCAATACCGCCGCCTCCCCAACCTAATGTGCAATTACTAAATGCAAAGTGCCGGACAATCTATCTGCATGCACTGTTTATCACTTTCAATTTGTGTTGTTTCCCTGCTGCTATTTCTATTTTATATTGTACAAAAGCACCAAATGGAGCAGCGCTCCTAATCTCGTTGTATATCCGCTATGCAATGACAATAAAGGCTTTCTATTCTATTTCTATTCTATTCTATTCTATCATCTACATTTACGGCATTTACATTTTGAAGTTTTAGCTTTCACAGCAAATGCTTTTGTTGCATTCTCAGCATCTTAAAAGAGCAACTCTTTTTAAATACTTTTAGGTACCAAATTTGTTGGCGTTTGAATCAAATGTGAAAACATTATCTGTGGAAACCTCCAACATTTCCTAAGAGGCTTGTGAAGCTGACTGCACCCTTTATTAAAGGCCTCAACTAGGATTTGTTTCCACATCTAATTTTCACTAAGGAGAGTAAAACAAAAAATGAGAAATTAAAGAAATTAAATGTAATCAATTTGGATCAAATTACATAACTGCTGGAAGTGATGAGGACTGTGTTGTGTGCTTGTGTAATTTGTGCATCATTTTCATAGTAGGTGTTTCAAGTCAAGGATGCTGTGGGAATGCATGAATGTTATTACGTCTGCATCAAAGACCAGGAGGGATAAGACGGTGTATTTCACGCTGCTTTCCAACAACGTTTGAGAGAACACATTTGGTTCCTTTGGTTTGTGCCATTGATTGAGTGAGATTCTAATCAGTTTCCTGAATTCATTTCAATTCTCCCCGGGGTGAATATCCCTGCACCTTCATGTGGTGTTTTTTCTCACCTCTTATTTTGTCTGAATTCCCTTCTCTTCCTTATTTCGTCTTTACCTCTGTTTTCACCTCGTGTCTAGTTGTTACTGTTACACGTTAACTTTGGTCTCAGAGGATGCGTAGTATGTGTCAAAAATCTTTGGGAGAATATTTAAAATCTAAAATTAAAATTAAATTACAGTCCTGAAGAGATTTAAAGGAAACCATCAGACATGTTGAAGGTTGGTGCTAAAATGACTTAGTGTCCTGAGAAGGAGGTTGTTTTATTTATTACCACATCTTGATATGAACCAGTTTAAATGCAGATGTGGTTTATGGGTCACTTTAAAATTTAGTTGTAAGCAGTTGTTTACAATCAGACATATTGAATCGGCGTGAAGGTGGCATCAGAAGTCACATAACGTCTTTTAATATATTTTCCCTTTTCCATCTTTATGAGACCTGCATAGAAAAAAAATATTTCAGGTTCTTTTATTTTAATCAAGGATCACGATTATTTTTTGAGACGTTAAATTAACATTTGAAGGACCCGTAAGCTCTCTTTTGATGAGCATGGGAACATCTTTGAGGATTGAGTGCCAATTCTTTTTGGGCACCCTCTTAAAAGGTTTTTTAATTCATGCAAACATTTTGCAACACAACAGCACCAGCTTGTGATTGCACATCAAAAATCTGGTGTGAAATAAACAGTGTTATCGCTGCCAAAGCGATTTTTGTTGGAGCTGTAGTTTCCACAGCACTCCTTTTTCCTACAACTTGGATTTGGTTATCGTTTCTTCGTCGATGCTCTGGCATCTGGCTTTAGTCTCTGGACCGCTGGGAAATCATGTGTAATCATAGCAGTTGGTACTGAAGTAGTAGTGTGTGTGTGTGTGAGAGAGAGATCTAAAACAAAATAATTAGCCTATGATGCTCTCTCTCTCTGGTTTCATTCTCTCTCTCTCACAGACCCACTCAAACAGACCACTTTACTGCACACACACACACACACACACACACACACACATACACAACTCTTCCAGTGGCTCCCGGTTTTAATTCTTTTTATTTAGGGCCAGTCCTTTTTGTTAGTGGTTCTGTTACCACTTTAATAGAATCAGTGGGTCCTTTTGAGGCTGCATTATTCAGGTTATAAACATGTACACAGGAAAAACCCTAGAAAAATACAACAAATTGATTGTTTTTTTCCCTCCAGGCTGCCATGAGTCGTGCTCAGAGTGTCGTGGGCCAGGCCGCCAGGACTGTGTGACGTGTTCAGACCCGGCTGCTCTGCTTAAAGACGGAGAATGTGTTCCTGACTGTGGATCGGGTTTCTACAATCAACAGGGCCACTGCTACGGTAAAGCTGACACGAAAACAGCAGCTGGATACAGCATGTTTTTCTATTTAATGTTTGCTTCCACTCTTTACCTTGACAAAAGCTCATTTAAAAGCCCTCAACAAAGACCCAACTCACACTCACGTAAGGTTTTTAATTTTTAATTGACTTACTTTGTTGAAGCAGTGCGTGAGCTGAATTGATTACATCAATGATTCATTTTCCATACTTCAGAATTCTCAAAAATCTTACATCAATGTATGATATTTATCTGCATAATTCTTCTAAATAAGCTTTCTTTACTTTCTTTAAAGTGAAGAAGGTGCAGTGGTAAGCGCTGTTGCATCACAGCAAGAAGGTTGCGGGTTCGAATCCGACTTGTGGCCTTTCTGTGAGGAGTATGCATGTTCTCCCCGTGTCTGCATGGGTTCTCTCCGGGTTCTCCGGCTTCCTCCCGCCACCAACAACATGCAGCTTAGGTGGATTGGTGACG
This sequence comes from Brachionichthys hirsutus, assembly GCF_040956055.1. Lineage (NCBI taxonomy): Eukaryota > Metazoa > Chordata > Actinopteri > Lophiiformes > Brachionichthyidae > Brachionichthys > Brachionichthys hirsutus. The sequence goes on along the minus strand of NW_027180618.1, from coordinate 38,335 downwards.
CTAAATTGTCCGTAGGTGTGTGTGTGTGTGGCTGGTTGTATGTCTCTGTGTTGCCCTGCGATGAACTGGCGGCTTGTCCAGGGTGTACCCCGCCTCTCGCCCATTGACTGCTGAAATAGGCTCCAGCTTGGCCCGCGACCAATTAGAATAATCAGCAAAAACTGACAAACAATCAAGATAGATTACCTCTGTTTCCTGTTCATTTATATTGCACTGGTAATGTGCCAGTGCAATATAAATGAACAGGTTTTATTATTGGCGGCGGTGAAGGTTTGTTGCTGCGGAGCCTTTCACCAGAATTCACTCTACATTGTTTCAAAGTGATAAGTCAGCAGAAGCAAGAGTTAGCAAACAATTGGAAAAAAAACCCCTCCAATAATTAGCAGTTATTTCTTGCACTAATGAGGATGCAGAGACACTTTGAATAAAGAGATCCTGTATGAATATGGATAGTTTCTATTTTTGAGTGGTGAGATGAAGAGGAGAAAGAATAGGCCTCCCTCAGGGCAACAGTTAACTTATTATAGCAGCACATAGCTAAGCTCTTTCTTCAGTTAAAGCCACCTGCAGGGGTTAGAAAGAGTTGACACACTCTTTTAGATTTAAATGTCCAAACCTTGAGAACTTTATGAGAAAAGGTCAAATCCATTCGAACGTGCAAGTTTGATTAACATCTCAGCACGAGCTGAAGCGGTTTTAACTTCTGGATCTCCCCCTTCAGGGCTTCCTGGGTTACATTTGATTTGATGGGATTCCTTTTTTGTCCCCTCCAGCATGCTGAAGGGATAACTGTTTTTACCATCTGTGTATATATATAAAGGCAAAGTTCTGTCTGGACCTGTGTGCATGTCAAAAGTCAAATGGCAAAACACAGACTTTTTTAGATGGTGAAATAAATTTTATCAGGAAGAAAGAAAGACACTGACTTCACATGTTGCGTATTGACAGCCTGTGAGTCATCCTGCGCCTCCTGTTTCCCCGACAATCCAAAGTGCACAAGCTGTCTCCCGGGGACTGCGTTGCATCATGGGAAATGTATTTCTCATTGTCCACCACAGCATTACCTGGACACGCACAGCAGATGTAGAGGTAGGCTGATGAAAAAGAATTTTCATTATAGTTAAAGTGATGTTGTAAAATAATTGAAGTGAATATTATGTGAAACGTTCTTAAATCCATTCATTTGGTTACACAAACAATTTTAAATAATCCTACAGTTAAGATATGCAAAATATATCTTTATCTTCACAAGCTGTCTTCGTCAAATGTTATAAAAATATTGTTGCGTCTATGGGAACCTTTTGATATAACACTTTGCTCAAGCACATATTTATGTAAGGCAAGATCCTCCTTTGTTTATTAAGGACCATAAATCATGTGGTATACAACTCGCACTCGGCTGCTCTACTTCAACCCCATAGTGCTCTTTAAATAAAAGGATGTGGAAGAGAAAAAAGGAGACACAATTCCAGTGTGAGTCTTTGTTCTTCTGTCGTCGTCAGCCTGCCACGTCTCCTGCTCCTCCTGTTGGGGCCCCGCTGTGTCTCAGTGCAGCTTGTGTCCAGACGGACTGCTCCTCCACCAAGGTCAGTGTGTGGAGGCCTGTGGGGAGGGGCTCTACTCCCAAGACAACACCTGCCAAAGTAAGATTTACACCTCAATCTACATTTCTTTTAATTATACATCCCTGCAAATGTTCTTTAGAACTTCTCCCTATTGTTATATGCCCTGCTGACCTCTCATCGCTCCTTCATTTAGATTGTCATCCCTCCTGCCGTTCCTGTGAGGGACCCTTGGCCTCAGACTGCCTTCACTGCCTCAAACCTGAGGAAGTCCTCCTACTGCAGGCTAGTCACCTCCAGCATGGCGTCTGCATGGCTGGATGCCCCGCACACAGCTTCCTGGATCACATGCAGACATGCAGAGGTGAGTCTGTGAGGTTTTTGGTTTGATTTTCTTCGGTTTGGACGGTATATTCAGGACTATTGTTTATCTTGGACCCAGATGCAGAGACACACATTGTTTCTATTTTTTTTAAGTGAATTTATTGTGGGAGATTCTTTGTGACGTAATCGGGGTCACTGGAGTCAGAAGAGCAACTGGATAGCTTGAGGAGAAAACACAAGGAGACAAGCTTTACTGTGGCTGAGGGTTTTATGCCACTGACCATGCTGGACAATCTGATGATCAGTGGAAGTATACAATATGTGAGTATACTTGCATTAGTGCATCAATTGGGCTGTGGCATCATGCCACGCTCAGCTTCTAGCGGTTCTGAGTTTGCCATCCGGATATTCATAGTATCCATAATTAATCATGTCAGAGAGACAGGTTAAGTACAGTAGGTGCAAGAAAACTAGGGTCACCAATGGCTGAGTGGTGAAGGGATCAGGCACACAAGGGCGTGTGCTGCTGGTGTTCATGGTTGTCAACAAGTTTATGAGATAGATAGGGAGTCAATCATCATCAGCCACGTCGTGTTTTATTAGAGATCAGCGTGAATGCATTTTATTATTAAATCCAATCAGATTTCATTATGAGCGCAAAGGAAAATCCAAGACAAAGCAAAATGCAAAATGCAAAAAAAAAGTTGGTGGCTTAATTTGAGAATACTAATTTTGAAATAATTATTGACAGAAGATCCATGAACAATAATTTATTAATCAATTATTCGAAAATATATTTGTTGCTTTGTTTGACATTAGGGGGCATTTTAGGCTTTCGAAGATTATGTTGAGAAGCTCTATTTGGACTCTAAAGACTAAAGAGCTTCTTTACTCATCAAAATTGTAAGCATGCTGAATTTAGCCGTTGCCAATGTTCATCAAATGTTGCGTAGTTGCCGTTTCTAACTGCTGATCCTGGTGCAGGATGAACAGATCAGGCAGTGAGAGGCTTGTCTCAGCCAGGCACAAGTCAAACTAAACATACAAGACAGATTTAGTCCAAGTGTTCCTCCCTGTCGTGGAAATGGAGGCACATTGCTTAAGAAAACCACCATTCAGGCATAGTGTTGGGAGGTTGTTTGGAATGCCATTTGTTTCTATGCAGCCGTCTCCTCTCAGTCCGGCGCAGTCTTAATGCCGAACAGACTGCAATCAGTGATTGGTGTTTTTTTTTTTTTTTTTTTTTTACCTGCAGTCTGCTCCACAAATACATCCAAATCATTAATGCTGGTGTTTTGTTCCACGCTACTTTCCTCTCAGCTTATGCTTCATCTGTTGCAGCTGCTGCTATCTCTGAAATGATATAAAGCTTATGCTGCCCAACAGCGGCTTTAAAATGCTCTTCTTGCTAAAGTAGTTCTTGAGGATTTCACTTAGTAAATATGAAAAGACATTAATGTGAGTCTGGTTTACAACAACAAATCTGTCTCATAGGTGTGAGTGTGTGTGTGAATGATGGGCCGTCTGTGTGGGGTCCTGCGAAGAACTGGCGGCTTGTCCAGGGTGTACCCCGTCTCTCGCCCGTTGACTGCTGGGATTGGCTCCAGCTTGGCACGCGACGGAATAAGCGGTTGGAAAATGAATGAATGATCCACTCAAACTTAATTTGACTCAAACTAACATTTACAATAATACATTGTTAGAGCTGAAGAAAAACCTTTGTTCTTGTTACAACAGAGCGGTATAGACTATAGATTTGAGGTGTAAATATATCAGTACTTGTTGAGGAACCTCCCATTCATAGAGTTGACAGACACATCTGCATGTTCGGGTGACACATCAGAATGTGCATCCACTGCAGAGCTTCCAGAGAGAGAAATGACTGATGCACTGTGTGAGGGTATCAAGTGTCTGAAGACAAGTCATGTTAATGGATGTGTTTGTTCACATTACCCAAAGATCATGTTATTTACAGGCTGCTCCAATACGGAATGCTGTTAAATGTTCCTGTTTGCCCCTGGATTCCTTAAGCTTTGAATTGTTATAATTTACGGCTTCTGTTTGTAGTTTTTACTTTATTATTGAAGAAAGTGAGTAAGTTTGTTTTATGTGTCGCAAATTACCATCTGTTTAAAAAAAAAAGTTTTTTATTAATGTGTGCTTCTTATAGCAGTAAATATAAAATTGATGACCACGGCCTGACAGAAAATAGAAGTTGTTTTGTATCACTCGAGAGCAATTTCATCCAAGCAGCGATCGAGGCGTCTTGAGTTGCTTCACTTTAAGAATCTATAGCCTGAAGCTATTTGTGTAATAGCATGTTTTAAACAACAGTTTATTTTTAAGCTCATATTGACCCATGCACTAGGGAATTCTTTCTTTACTTTATCTAAATTGAAAAGTCATTAGCAGTATTGATTCTCCTTAATCACCCCAAAGAGAGAATTACCAATCAAACGGGTGGTGTTTGTATCGAACATCCACTTATCTCTGGCTGTATGTTGGACCAGCTCTGAGCCGATACAGCGCCAGATCAGGTCTACCGCCGCTGCAGACACACAACTCTTCATCTCTAAACAAACACAACTCTGGCTATCGCAGTTTGAGCAGAGCACATTGAGTTGATAATCCGGCTTGGGTTAATTAAGGCGACCTCACTAGGCAATGTGATATTGTTGTAGTGGGAGGAGACCCAGGGGTGGACACGGGACATCCTGGAAGGATTGTGTCTCTTGGCTATGGAAGGCCTTCGCTTCCTGGAGGGGGTGGCTGGGAAGAGGGAGGCTTTGAATGGAGGAGGAGGAGGAGGAGGAGGAGGATGATGAAGAAGAAGACTATATGATTTAATCATTGTCTGGTGTTCATCTCTTCGTTCACTCTCTGTATTTGTGTTTCTTTCCATTCTCCACTTTCAGGACTGACTTCATTATTTGTATATGGAGAGAGGAGGGCAGTTAAAGCCCCTGAACATGGCAGCTTCTCTTCACACTTAACACTAGTTTGTTACACAGAGCTGCTTGTCTCAGCATAACTTCTACTCTCAGCTATTGAGTGAAACACTTGTCTCGTTTCCTTCACTCTGCGCCTCATAAGTAAGATTCAACACGATTAGCCGAGGATCAACTCGATAAATGACGTGACTTTAAGCCTCTATTTATAAATGCTCTCTTCACTCTTGTCTGAGCAACAAGCGTGTTCCCTCAGTAGCGAGTCAGTGGGTTCAGGTGTGTGGCTGGGAACAATGGAGTCTATTGTGTAAATGTGTGTGCAGAAAACCACTCGGCAGCTGCTGTCCTAAAGCAGGAGGAGGACGTAGGTCAGGAGACGCTCGGATTCGAGTGGGCTGGAGCCGACAAGCTGCCTGATGTGTCAGGGCAAATTCCAGGCTGTAAATCCCTCTCTGCTCCAGTCAGCAGCCTTCCTGCTCACAGAGAGTCGGTGCGTGGGAGCCCTAATGCTGCTCGATAGACGGGTGGGGCTCTCATACCGGGGGGGGGGGGGGGGGTAGAGATGTTGTGGTTGTTGGTTGTTTAGCGTATGGGGGAGTAAGGATCGACAAACCGATGCATAAGTCATGCAGGGGCAATCAAGGTTGGATTATGCAATTATAAACACACAGACTGTGTAGGATGGTTTTGTCACGCATTAAAATTCATAATTCCACCTTCTATTCAGAATTTCATACATTTTATTTATTTTTATTTCTAGCTCCATTGCAAATGATTATTTGTTATTCTTCATTAAAATATCAATGATGGACATAAGAGATCATTGCATGATTCGTTCGTTCATTCATTCTTCTTACCCACTTCGTCCGGGTCGCGGGTCGTGCCCGTTGAAAGGGCACAAGGCGTCGTTGCTCAGTGTTGCTGAGCCAAAGGGAAGCCTCTGACATGAGATGCTGCCCCATCATTAATTTAGTTCCAAACTTTGGGCACTTACTGTCTATACTGAAGAATGAGACTAGCAGAAGAGGTGTGGTTTGACTTCAGGGTGGCAGAGTGCAACCGCTCCTTTGCATGACAAACGAATGACCCTGGCAGTTGAAGCCGCTGGTAAAGGTGACCTCTTCACCTTTTTGCTTCCTGCGACTGGGGGATGTCCCAGCGTAGTTAGCATGCAGTAGCCCACCAAGACCAATGTGAATGACGGATGAGCCAAAGACTTCTTCTTTTCCTGCTGTGTAGCTAAAGTAACGATCGACCCTGCATTGTACCAGAAGGATCATTTGTGGAAGGCATCAAGGAGCACTCACCCACTCCAACTCACTCACAATCTCATCGACCGCGTCCACCTTAAATTATGACCCTATCAGCACGAAACAAAGTAATGAATCCGATTCTCTGAGCGCGTGCACCAAACGACGGTTGATGAAAATGCCTGCACGCACATGAATTCGTGTATTACTGGAATCAATATGCACTTTCCGCCTCACAACAAATTAGATATAAAACAAAGAGAGTTCGCCTATTGTTCTTATTCTCTCCAGTATGACAGGAAGCCTGTGTGGCATGCACCCACCCACCTTGAAATGAAGGTGTGGTGTGTACGCTTGCTCAGATTGCAAACACTCGCCAGTCAGCGATGGTCTTTTTTGTTTCCCACCGCCAGCGTCAGATGCTAACCATTCCGTGGCCTCGGCTCAGGTGCCAAAGCTGATGGCGCCTCACAAGTATTTGTTTCTATGCTGCCAAAGCAGACATCAAAGGTTGCACAAAAAAACCTGTTTCAGGCCAGCGGTGATGTGCAGTGAAGTCTGGCGGGGCATCTAGGGGAAGGGTAAATAATCCATGGACAGTGTTGTTGTATGCATCTGAATCCAAGTGTGGGAAAAAAAAGAACAGCAAGCACAGGAATGTTGCAGCTACTGCCAAACCTTTTGAATTTATTACTGGTTAAATGTGCAATAGGAGCCCTGAAATGAGACGGATAGAACAGCCACTAAATCAGGTGTTTCGTTTTCTTATGCCTGTTTAACTCCATTCAGTTAAGCACCCTTCCAACCATTTGAAGCCGCATTATCTTGCATAACGTTAACCATCCTTCCAGCATCAAAACCCCCCTCAGATATTAAGGTATCCATCTGTAGTATTATGTGATGCCAAATAGTCCCAGCTAAGCAGTAAAGCATATTTCAGATGCCTTTGCTGGCTTTTGTCCCTTTTGGCTCTGCCTCTCCGAGCTGGCACTGACTCTGGTGTTAATGCGTAACTTCTGATTCGTGAAAGCTCGCCGTCGGCCTCATCCGAGCGCTACTATGCTCCTCACTGACAGCACTTAGAAAAAGCTCTGACATTCAGATTAAAAACTCCAACAGGGGACAGACAAGATGCAGCAGAGTGGCTGCCAGTTAAAAAAAGATTCAAATAGCAGTTAAAATTGGCTGCAGTTCAGGTGTAGATATAAATAGATTGCACCTGCTTTAGATACATAGCTTTATAGCAATACGGAGATTCTTGTATTCAATGTAGATGTATTAGTGTTAGTATTGTATGCAAGAAAACAACCTCTCAGTTGACTACAGTAGCGTTTCTGAGAGATCCCCCTCAAAAAAATAACCTTTTTCCTCGAGATTCAGAGAATGTCCTCTCTAAAAGGTTCTATGCTGGTGCACTCGAGCTTTCATTTCATTCTACTTATTTCAGTAGTAGGAAAGGTGAGAGGGGACGCAGCTGGTGAGCATCCTCTGTCTGCTCACGGCTTAATGTTTTTTTTTTTATGCATAAAAATTGTTCTGTGCCCTCTTCAGAGTGTCACCCCTCCTGCTGGCTCTGTAGTGGGACATCTGCAGACAACTGTACATCCTGTCCCTCCCCATCCGACCTGTACCAGGACCGCTGTGTCCCCAGCTGCCCGCAAGGCTTCTTCAGTCAGGAAGACCAGTGCCAAGGTGAGCGCATCTTTATCAGCACTCGGACAACTTGCTTGATGTAACACTGAAAAGAAAAGGCTGTTACAAAAACATTGTAAGAATGAACTCTTTTCTAACGCTCTGTGTGAGGCTCCTCTCAGATAAATGACGTTTTGTAACACGCTTTATTCACATGAATAATGCATGCTTCAATTTAAGCTTTTTAGCTTCCAGACTTTTCAGTCTGCAGCCACACAGACTCTCTGTGTTGTAGGCTTCATCAGCTGCTACACGGTACTGCCGATAAAAGAGAGAGAGAGAGAGAGAGAGACTCCTCATCCCACTCTCTCAAATAAATAAATTATTATGTGTCAAGAAAAATAAAAAATAGAGAGCGCAGACCTCCTCCGAGCAGCTCATTCCCCTGCTAACTGGATTTACACCGTCCACATGGTGATCTGGATCATCACCAAAAGGCTATAAATTGTTCTTGGTATATCTTTACACACCAACCATGAAAAGTAAAAGTGAATCGGAGTTGCTGTGTATTTGTAACTGAGTTTTTAATCCGTAAAGGGAGTTTTCAATGTTAAATGTAATTTTTTTTTACTGACTCCATTTTGGATCAGAAATTCCCCGACTCTTTCATTAATGTCCGTCCAGAACTTTTTTATTATCTTTTATCTTGCTAACAGATGGACGGACAGACAGACAGACAGACTTAACCTCTGCCTCGCCTTGTTGGAGGTTACTATGATAAATATCACATTATTATGTCCACAATTTGCTTGAGTGAGAGTGACCGACGCAGATACACTCGTGCAGAGGAATGATGAACTCTACCTACATGTCCCATTGGGATGCAACATTACTCTTTCTTTACTTGGACTTGTGTCCTTTATGAAGTGTGGTAGTTGACTTTTATACGAGCTAATAAAATTTAGTCTTCAGTTATATCTCCATTAAATTGAAATGAATTGCTTTAATGAGTGGCTGTAAATCATGGCCTGGATTAATAGCATGCTCCCTGACTCAGTTGAGCCACCATGGACTTGTAGCATCAGTATATGTTTTCAGGTGTAGACAGAAAAATGAGCCACCTATTTTTTGCAGCAGCAACTTGGATTAGAAATGGTTATTAATATTTGGGCAGCCCTGAAAAGTTGTCTTGCTCCTTTCCTCCTTTCCTTCCACTCTACTCCTATACTTTCATCTTATTTCGCTCTTCACCGCTTAAAATGATAATTTGTCACTTGGTTTTGACCAATTTTTCCTGTATCATTACTTTGTCTCGTCCTCCCCATCCATCCATCGCCCAGCGTGCCACCCATCCTGCCAGACTTGCAGTGGCTCCTCCCAGGCTGACTGCACCTCCTGCCCTCCCCTGGCCTCCCTACATAGCGGTTACTGCAGGACGAATTGCCAAGATGGGCATTTCCTCAACACTGTTACTGGAGAGTGTCTTCGTAAGTCAGCCTGTGTGTGTGTGTGTGTGTGTGTGTGTGTGTGTGTGTGTGTGTGTGCATGGATGAGGTCATGCATATTTGTATGCAGTTTTTGTGAAGCTCCCATCTAACCCGCTGCCATGAGTGCTTACATTTATAGCCCGAGCGGTCCCAGCGGGAATAACTATGACCGAGGAAGACTTAAGAAAGTCTTCAAATAACTTTAATCATTCATGAGGATGTTGCTGAAATAATTCTATATTTTTGCTTCACCCTCCAAAGAAACACACAAAGTAGATTAGGTTATATAAAGGGAGGGAGGGGGGGTTAAGCAATTACCACTGCTGAGCAAAACACTATACTGTTTAAAGTTTTGAGTTTGTTTAGACTACTTTTTGAGATGATTGCAAGTTAATACTTTCTTGCTTTCACTTTTCAAATTATTTCAACAAAAGATGTGCAGCACAGCTGGACTCGGTCCTGAGTCACTCGCCAACCTAGAAGAAAGAAATCACTTAAATCCATCCAGTCATTTCCACTGGCAAGCGTTCAACCATGATGCGTTTATCAGCAGGTTTGTCTGCTGTAATTTAATCACAGCAGCTGCTGCAGTTGGCCAATTAAAAGTTCTGACTCCCACAATGTATTTGAGTAACTGTTGTGAAATCATTACATTCTGTTTTGTGCATCCCTAATGTGATCTGAAGTATTAAGCCTCACTCAGTAGATGAAACGGTTCAAATCCGTTATGTGACAAGTAAAAAAATAATATCCATCTTTATGTTGCAATTATTCTGTTATCAGATTATAACAACACATCATTCTGACTTTACTGCAACTTATTCTTCTGGAAACCAATAACACTTATATTGGACCTGATTTCTGCAATATCACAATGACGGCTATCGCCATAACTGGATCCTGGAGAATTAAGCGTCCATGTTTAAAATCATTTCCTTTATTTCATTAAAATTGTTCTTTTTGGTGGGAATTGAGTTTGAAAGGCTGAATATATTTCTGGAAATGAGGCACCTCCGTTTCCAGAAAAAGTGGAAGACGATTATTTCTATAAAGACAATATAAAAACTACAATATATAATATATATACTGTATGTGTATATATATAATAAAAAATAATATAAAACGCTTGGTGTGATTACAAACAAACAAAGTGGTTATGAGTTTCTCACTCAGTTACACATTTTAGAGAAACTCTAGCATCCTCTGGGATAAAGAAGCGCTTCCTTTAGATCTTTGCTGATAAAGCCTGAGATACCTCCTCTCCCTTCTACATATTCACAAAACATAGTCTTTACCTTTGGCATCCAAAAATGATAAATGACTAGCCAGTCGTAGCTCCTGATGTAGTCCTCCTCCTCCTGTCTAGGTAATGAAATGAGTTTTTACCTATCTGCATGACTGGCTATAGATTAAAAACAGGCGTATTTACATGGTAGAAAGCCGGGATGGAAGAGATAGCAGGCGGTAAACAGAGCGGGAGGGGAAACATTGACACGCTGACTTTTAATTACGGTACACGTTTTGATCGCATGCGCTGTTTGAGCTCTCACGCAGACACTCGACCAGCTACCAGTTTGTAGTTGATAAAAGATGCCTGATAGCGCTTTTGGGCCCAAGAAATCCTGGGGTCATCATTTCTGCTTGGCTACTGAGAGCACACACACACATACACACACACTCTTAAGGTGATGAGGGTCCCATTCCATTCACACGTTCACAGCACAGCAGCGATCTTGCGTTGGGTTGTTTCCCGCTTTCCTGTGGTCTGTTTATCCCTCACTCTCCCCCCTCTGTCTGCCTCAGACTGTGTTTCTCCACCGGAACCCCTTTTTGATTCAGATTTGACAGCAGTATTCTCAAACTCCTCATTATAGCCAGCCAAGCGATTATCCAAATTCCACAAGCGTTAATCCACACCTCTTGTGTGAAACGTTTTCCTTTCAGGTAAACTGCTCTTGTCTATTAATGACAGTTTGTTGGCTCTGCTTGCTGTCCTTCCATTTTAATGTGTCGTTATTCTCCACGAAGAAAACACTGACTCAGCCGACTAAATTTATGGCAGCGGGACAAGGGGAATGGTGGGAAACAATTTGAAAGAGCGTTACATTTATTGTGTGATGACTTGCACAAAGGCGTGAGAGTGTGTAGGTTGAATTTATTGTGGCGCAGTCAGATACTGTCAATCATATCACCAAGTAAAAGAGACTTGAATCTGTTAGTTATACTTCTGCAATCCATAATTCAACACCCTGTTGGGAAGTGCTCATGTTTTTTTGGCCATTCATTTCTGTATAGTACCGGTACAGCAGAGCTTCTCGCGGAGGATAGGAAATGTCAATCATCTGTGGGTCTGAACTGATTATTACCTCCGCCGAGGAGGTTATGTGCTTGCCGGTGTTTATTTGTCTGTCTGTCCGTCTGTTAGCAAGATAATTCGTAAAGTTCTGGATGCCGTTTGATGTAATTTTCAAAAAATGTAGGGGGTATTTCCAGAAACAGGTGATTGAATTTTGGTGAGGATCCAGAAGAGACTTTGAATTATGGATCAGTTCGAAATTTTTGTTAACATTGCAGTCACCTGGATTGGATCCAGAATGACCTTAGCAAATATTATATAAATATAAATATAAATAAAAATATAAAATATTACATTTTAACATTGAAACCTCCATTTATGGAGTCAAAAATCTGTTAACTTTTAATTTTCATGGTTGGTGTAAGATACCAAGAACTATTTAGAACCTTTTATGATGATCCAGATCACCATGTGGACGGTGTAAATCTAATTATGAGGGGAATGAACTGCTTGGCGGAGGTCTGCGCTCTCTGAGTGCTTTTCTATTTATGATTATAGTTCCTGAATTAGTTTCTAAATGTGTACAATTTTCTCTTAATTCTCATGGTCCCTAGAGAGTGAAGCAAAATTTCCAAGTGTACAAAAAAAACCCTAAATGTGTGGATTGTCACTGCTCTCCAGAGAAAACGGTCAGATCATTCCAGCTGCAGAGCCATTAGCAGGTCTGTCTTTGCTAAACAAAGCCTCCCTCCAGGTTGAATGCAGCTCGTAATTCCCATTGGAATAAACCCCTCACCTTCTTTCTTTCCCTTTCCTTTCCTCTGCTGTTTGACGCAAAGAGAATTGACTTCTGAGTCAGCGGTTTCTGCAGTCAGAGCTCTGAAAGTACAAGTAGAAGAGCTTCTGGAAAACCTCAGTTTGACCGTCAGACCTGCAAGAGATGATGATACATCTTAATATGGTTGGAGCCATTATTTAAGAACACCTAAAGCTTAAATTTGATGTGCATTGAACAAGAGAAAGGCTTCGTCATCAAAACAAGCCAGTCCTGTAACTGTGAAATGGAGACAGGAACATGTCTTTCTGATGAAGAGAGAAATAGCCAACAAGACAAGTAGGAGTTTAAAAGAAAGAAAAATGTTATTCTGCTTTGAGTTATGATCTTTGTGAATCAATTTACCTGAATAAGTGAGAAATGAATTATCTTATTGGGAAACTGGGTTGATAACACCTTGAGAACATACTCACACTGACATTTTGCAAGTTATTTTCTTTTTTTTTGCTCTTTTGTGTATTCATCAGACATTTAGAGGCAGAATGCTTCAGTAAAAGGTGACAGCATTTTCGTGTGACACTGAGTCGAGGCGTAGTAATAGAAAACATTTGAACTCACGAAGCTCTTGCTTCCAGTTTAAAGCGGTTGACAATATATCGAAGATATTCGCACAATTTATAAAAATGATGATGAAGTCTGGCTATAAATAGAAGGTGAAGACTCGAGCACAGAGCTGATAACAGCCCAAAACTAATGACACACTGCTGTTGAATACTTTAATACTGCGATTAATGTGAGCTTATTTTCTAACACTAATCTTACAGATGTCACGTGAAAATAGTTTCTCTCCAGCTCCTTTAAAAATGTCAAATGCTTTTAAATACACCCACAAAAGTTCAGGTTATTGTGTGCAGAGTCTTTCAACCAATATCCAAAGCGCTCTTAATCCTAGACATCCAAGACGGGAGTGTTTTATGTCTCTGGTTACCCAACCATGGCGCTTCAGCTCTCAGCATGAAGACAAAAGCAGGACGTCATTGCTGCATCTATTTTTTCGTTGCTTGACATGTCTTGACAGGGTGAAGTCAGTATCAGAGGACCACTGCAGCACTCTGTCTTCTCTCATGGCTGTAACTTCAGATAAAGACTTTTATTCTTCTATTATTTTCTGAGCTGCCGCTGCACTCAGGATCCGTGCCGACGGAGAGAAGGCAGGCATTACAGTATTCCCTTTTTAAATGCACACCATCACAGGGAAGACACAAAATCATAGACATTGAAGCCTAACCTTTCATAGATGACACATTGAAGAATATTTCTGCTTTATATATTTTAAGAAATGCAGGGGGAAAAAAAATGTTTGACCCACAGCAGAATGTGGTCATCCAGAATCCAGAAGGGTAAAGAATGGATCTTAGGACCCAAATAAATACAGTTTTAGTTTTATATTTGTCACTGATCTCCACAGTCAACAATCCCTGATCTCCACATTGAAGTCATTTGATCACCAGAAAACGCATTAAATGCTAAAAGCAATGTAAAATGTCCATATCCCTGTGACCTAATTACCGTAATTGTTAGAATAAATACGATTACAAGAACCAAAAGAAATATATAAAATATAAACCCCAAAATAACCAATTCATTCATGGCTCCTTCACACTGAATAACTATTTGAAAATTGTCTCCTTTCTCATCTTCCTTTTATTTCTAAAGAGTGATACCACTGTAACAATGATGAATAACAATGATGAAACTCATACAATCTTTAAAGTAGCCGGTTGTTAGCCGACAAAACCTGGAGAGGAGATCACATTTCAAACTTTCTGATTAACTTGTAATCCTTCCTGACTTTTTCCTTATTTATATTAATCCCCGATTACATTTATGGTCTTAACGTTTCTTTTCTTTGTAATATTCCTACACGATCCACTTCTTATCTGCAATGCTCACCTGGCTGACATACAGCTCTTCACCTGCAGAGCCCTGTTGTTCTGCTGTTACGCTCTAGATTGTTATCTCAGCACAGGCAGATAAGTTTGTGGCGTCTGCCTCGGTGCCATCCGGACCAGATGCCATCGGATAGAAACACCAGGAGGTGTTCCTGGGCTCCGTTTGGGTGACCATGCTGTGATAATGTCTGTGAATATATACGAGTGTCCGGGTGGGGGATGAGGGACAGTGTGTGGAGCTTTTCAATGACTGAGGAAGATTTATGTTTGAAAGCTGAAAAATGAGGACATTTAAAGGAAGGAAATGGCTTCAACTCGCTTTTTGCATTGAGATACCAGTTATTTTCCTGTTTTCTTGAGTGGAACACCACATAAGATCTTCCCTCCAAATAAATAACGCAGGGAAATAAAACGGCGCCTGATTAATAACTGAGCGCTTCTCCAAGATGATCATGTTGGGAACACACCCAAAGGACGGCAGCAGTAATATGAAAGAGATGCTGACTGGATATTATCTGTGTCCAGCAATATCCCTCTTGTTTGCATCCTTCTTGCAGAATGCAGTTCAGACTGTCAACGCTGCACAGCCGACCTCCAGACGGGCATTGGAAGTGTTTGTCTGTGGTGTGAAGCGCCGAGGAAGTGGCTTCTGGGCGACCACTGTGTCTCCCACTGTCCCCAGGGACACTATGGCTGGCATGGCGCCTGCATCAGTAAGAGCCTTTACTGTCCTGCCCACTGAACTTTTAGTCAGTCAGTTCATTCCCTGGTTGTGTGATTCTTTTCTGAGCATTATATTCTTCAGTCTAATATACGGGAGTGGGTCAGTAGTATTCAGTCTTTGTAGCACATTCTCCATTTTAATCTTTTTAATTGTCTTTTTATATTTTTATTTCTTTTGCAGGATGCCATCCATCATGTGAGGCTTGCAGTGGGGCGGGGCCTCTCTCCTGCACATCCTGCCCTCCCAACAGCGTTCTTTTGCTGTCTGGTCTTTGTGCGCCAAAATGCTCCATTGGTTACTATGACGACGGTCACGGGATCTGTAAACGTAAGTACCGCGGCTGCATCTGTCCCGAAACAGATATGTGACCGCATGCACTCGAGTGACAGCTGGTGTCACATGATGCATGATGGAAAGCTGTTACCTCACAGGAGGAAGTTAAAATAATAAAAGCGCCAGACAGTATAATTTGATGTGATGAAAACCGTTACATTTTTATTGAGATCCTCTGTCATTGACATTGATAATGTTTCACCAATGTGGTTTACTAATATCCTTTACCAGCATCTACATCTTTATGTGCGTTCACAGCGTTTGTAAATGACCTGCCTGCACAGGATGCAGCAACTCACTGTACTGCATATTTTTAAGGGCCTGTCTTTAAGTCGCACTGAAAAGAATTCTACATTTTATTCATTCAACTCTGGCAACAACACAACTGACTTAAAAAGCACTTCAGTATTCACCCTTAATCAGAAATGAACAATGTCATACTAGAGTTATTTTTTATTGCATTTTGGAATTGCAGTTAACTGTTGCCTTTTCATATTTTGTCAGTCAACTGCTTTCTACTAAATATGCCGTACATATCTTGAGTATTTTTTGAGATATGTTATCAATTTCACCAACCAAATAACCGTAAACTTGTTGAATCAATAAAAGCTATAGCGATAAGACCACATAAAATATTTCATCCTTATTTTTACCATCTGATATTATTTCAGTCTTGAATGATGGTATCAGATCCTGATGCCGATGCCTTTCACTGCATCATGTCAAACGAGACTTCCATGTCGACCTCTTTGTTTTTGGCAGCGTGTGACAGCCAGTGCCTGACGTGTGACCTGGCCGGGGTTTGCACATCTTGCCGTGACCCGACCAGGGTTCTGCTGTTTGGGGAATGTCAATACGACAGCTGTGCCCATCAGTACTACCTCAACACCACGACCCGGGCCTGCAGAGGTACGGCAGCAGTGCAGGGAGGCTGAAGGGAAACTCTGGATTATAATAAGGATTAATGCATATCCATAAATTACTCTCCATCCAAATTGCATGTAATGTAGTGAGCTACGTTCAGTTTATGGGGTCCATTGATCAAGTCATAAACTGTTGAACCATATATGCAAATCCTAAATATGTTGTGTGCTTTTTAATATTATGTCTTCCAGTGTGGAGGGCAGTTGATCAATGGACCTCATTGGATTCACATCCATGCTAAATAACATTTCCTGTTGTAAAGTTCCAGATAATCGTGCAGATACAATAATAACTCTGTTCATATATTTAATTCCCCACTAACCAGCCAAAATCACATTATTCTGCACTGAATCGATCTCGATTATAGCAACCTATAAATAACGTGAAAAAACTATTTGTTTTTATCTCTCCATCCTCTGTGTCGGATTTGGGTTGAGAATGGGAACAACCCATCTGTGTATGAAATGGTGTCAGATTGCCTGCTACCCACCAACGACACCTTTAACTGTCCTACTCATATGTCCCAGCTCTCAGTGGTCCAGAGGAACTGGCCCCTGAAGCCACTGCTACCTGTTTGCAGTTTGATTAGCAGCTAAGAAAACTGCCAGTGGTTAGAATGGGACTTCCTGCGAGGCAGCTAGGCATCCCTTGCATTTCTGCAGGTGGTTTTCACCGCGCAGCCTGTGACACTATGCTTATGCCCCCAGCTTGCTGCAGCCACCGTCTGGGTGATCCAGCTGTGAACCTCGGATGAACCGAGACTGTTAGAAAGCAGCACTGCAAGCTACTATCTGAAAGTGAAAGGCTTTTGAGGAACCTCTGGGAGCTCTCAGTTTGTTTTCACAGTTCCCTCAGTGAAGTGCTTATAAAACATGTCTGTACTGAATAATCTACACTACAAAACCTTAATTTACCATTTGACTGCCTCTGCAAGCCCCCGCTCTTATTTCTCACTTTTTTTTTTGTCTACCTTGTCATGTAAGAGAAATGACTTTAAAGATGGTTAAGTGTGCTTTCAGGCTTCAAGACAAAATTATATTCACCAGAGGGAGACTGAGCGTTGCATCCTTTTAAAGGTGCAGTGCGTCAGTACCGGCCACCTAACAAGTTGAGTACAGTATAACCAGAGTTACCACAAACTACTGCCACAGAAAAGGGGTGTCATGGTAGGAATTCAATAGGGAGTAGGAGTAGTGCCACTATTAGCAATAGAACCAACCCAAGCAGGTTAAGTCCTTTGTTGATATTTGAATGCTATATATTACACCTTTTACATTTTGAATGGTAGCAATATAGCAAATAGTATGTTTATTTCAAAAGCGGCAAATTCTAATCCAATCATCTGATTTTTTTCCATGCGATCACCTCCGGCTGGTTGAACGTGCTTGTTGTACTTTAGTACGATTTCTGTGTAATATTTACGGATGACATTTGTTGTGTAAATTCCTATTTCCTAACAGTATGGACAAAGATTAATTTGTTATTCAGTAAATGTTAGTTACCACGGAGTAAAGTAACAAGCAACAATTGATGATGGTGAATAATATTGCACAGCATGAATTTAAAACTAAAGCTGAGAACCCATCTCTTTCTTAAAACGTGTCCTGCTGATTAATGCTCACACAAACTTAGTTTACCGGTAATTTTATTTTTGTGTTAATATTAATGCATCACAGCACAAACGCAAAGGATGTACACAACAAATAATAATTATTATATATTATTATTATTAATGTGTCTCTTTCTCTTTCTGTCTTGCTTTCACTTGACTGCACAATCTCCCCACTTTTGATTTCAATGTCTACACGCACACACATCTCTGATACACACCTCTTCCTCCAACGCGGCTGCCCTCTGTCCTACTTCTAGAGTGCGACTGGAGCTGTAATGCCTGTAATGGCCCTCGACGGACAGACTGTCTGCTGTGCATGGAGGGATACGTGCTGCAAGACGGAGTGTGCACCCAGGGGTGCTCTCCTGGATTCTACCAGGATGGAGACAAATGCCTCAGTCAGTAAAATGAATTGCAGATAAGCTGAAGCACATCTGAATTAGGTTTAGGAATATGTGCTTGTTGGACTTTCTTTTTTGTACCTAAATTACCACTTGCTACATGCTTATACTCTGTTCATCTTATTTAAACAGTTAGGGATCCATAATAGCCCTTAAAAACATCACAGATATTCTTAAAGTAGTTATTTAACAGTAAATTGCACTTTTATGTTAATAATAACATTAACAACTAGAAAAGCACTCAGAGAGCGCAGATCGCCGCAAAGCAGCTCATTCCTATCTGTAAATCGCGTTTTCAATGTTAAAATAAAAATACATAAAAAATTTAATCTGACCTCACTCTGGATCTTATCCCGATGAAATTTGGCAGTATGATAGAGGTCCCCACCCGACATGACTGTGTCATATTCCATGAACATCGGTCAACAATCAACCGAGATATTAAGGAACACATTTTTACGCTCGATTGACTGCAATGCTATAGAAAATTTCAAACTGATCCAGAATCCAGGATCTCTTCTGGATCGTCACCAAAATGTAATCATCTGTTTCATCAAGAGCCATCCGTAACCTTTTGAGTTATATTGCTAACAGACAAACAAACCAACGCCGGCGATTACATAACCCCTACCTTGGTGGAGGTAATAAGAATAAAAATAATAAGAATATAATTACAATGTCTGGGGTTGTAGGGTTTAATACTCCCATTGTATTTGTCTCTCTGTCAGGCTGTGATGATGACTGTATGAAGTGTTGGGGTCCTGGACAATGTCAGCAATGTCAGCCTCCGTACGCCACTCTGCAGGGTCACTGTGTGCTCAAATGCGGCAGAAACTACTTCCTGGACAAGTCCTCTCAAGTTTGCAAATGTAAGCCTAAAACATTGTTGATCTTGAACTAATCCTTCATATTTAAACCTATTTAAGGAGTCCAGGCCATTGTTTCTTATAAAAGGTCATCTGTGCAAGGTAATGGAAATGGCAGATGGCATTGTGGTTGATATAGTTTATGTTAAACCAAAACACAGCCATCACTGCTTCTTAGTTTGCCAAGAGATTATGTGCTAATAGCTAGTAAAAGGCAGTCAAAATGCACGTACACCATTCCCTATATGTTATAGAAACATTGTGTAAGATTAGAAGAATCTGTGGCTGATCAAGTACATTAAAAAAAAGAAATATACTTTTTGACAGTACACAGTACAACTGCTCTTCCTACACCATGAATTATCTGCTTGTTGCTGCTGATGACAGAAAATCTAATTCTAATCCTGCTCAGTTGAAGCACTGCTTTTGAAATTGTGGAGTATCTTTATTTAATTATCTCAAGAATTAGGTGGGTAGCTAGGTTAAGCTTTAAAGTGGTTTTGATTATATGACCGAGACCAATATTTAAGTGTAGTCATAGATAACTCATCTTCTATGTAGATGATGTGTGGAGGACCCCATGGGTCTGTCCTTGCTGGACCACTTATCATTTTTAGGCACAATGTCAGTTTCCTTTCATATGCAGATGACACTTAGGTGTGTCTCATTCTTACCACCAATGATTGTAATTCAGTCACTTCACTTCTTAGATACTGAATAAATGACCTCAAATGCTGGATGGCAAGTTTGAAGTACATAAAAATAAATTACAAGTTTATAAACTTTAAACATTTCTTCTCTAGCTTGCTCATCAGACTGTGTGCTGTGTGATGAGATTGGAAACTGCAGTGCTTGTCATGACCAAACATACCTGATGGAAGGATACTGCACACCTAGCTGTGGACATGGGTATTACGCCAACCAGAAGACAAGGACTTGCCATGGTAATAAAGGGATGTCTGTCAGTTTTAAAATAAGATTACTGTGAAAAAAAAACCAGAGCTGTAATTTCTGTTCTTCTCTCAAGGAATTAACACATTTAGTGGGGTTTCTCACGACGGTCAGTCAACCCACCTGTAGCCACACCTGCTTGAAAGACCTCAGGTCAAATTAATCACATCATTACAGATCATTATTTTGCATTATTTAGCTTAATTTTCTTTTTAATACCCATCAAAGCTCTGTTGGGCGTCTCGTCCAGTGAACCAGGTAACCAGTAAGCTATTTATTTTGAAAGTATTAGTTAACTGTGTTACGGCCCAATATCCTTCAGGATTGATAGAACATCTTTGATTTTGAATTGATTGAGGTCTGCATCAGTGACAGGTCACATGCAGTAACCATGTTTAGAGAAAAAGACATGTTCTTTTTAAGATAAAGTGAAAGACAGAAAGACATGGAGAGGAAATTGTTGTACAGGTATTTTAAGTTGCATGAAATGTTACACAAATTTACCGTGTACCTTACGATCTGACGCATCCAAGTTAAAGCACCACAGCGAATATATTCTAATTATATGCAAATTAAATCAAGAATGCCACATAAATAATACAAATGACCTTAAGATGTCAGAAGAAAAAAAAAATCCACATAGTTGGTCCACATGGTGTGTTGCTAGGAAACAGCACACCAAGGCATGCGGCAGTCAAGCTAACGTAAAACAATTATTAACGTGATGCTGTGGCACTGAGCCAGCTTGTGGAATGTAATGTTCAACCAATGCTACAGGTCCTTGTCTAATTCATTTAACAGCAACAAATATGATGTCTTTGCCAACATTTTATCCAGAATAAAATGACCTAATGCTGCCATTCATGTAGTGCCCATGATGAGCAAACTTTTAACCTAATGGCCAAAAACAGAATTAAAATGCAATCCCTTGCTGGTCAGCATTTAAGGGAATTTATGAAAGGCCTACATGAGATAAATTGCTGTACCGAAGGCCATTGATAGTTCGTTTTTTTTTGGCTCCGCTTTCAACAAGTTTGTTTAAAGTAAGGTTCTGCTGTCTCGTAAGTTCAGTTGGAATTACAAACTACACCATTAAGTACCCCACAAGAAGAATTGTATTTTTTTTATTGTACTAATTAGCGCTCCTGAACTTTGAAAAGAGCTTTCTCTGCGGATTCTGGTCATTAGTGGAGTCTTGTACTTTCATGTTCGAACAGCGGCTGCCAACCTGTAGGCAGAGAGGCCTGAGGCCTGCAGGAGCAGATCGAATTACCACCAAGTTCAATTCTAATAGAACACATTTCATCAACTGTCCCTATGGGTGACATTTGTCAGCATCTCGGCTTCCACTAATCTATAGATTGATCAAGTGTAACAAATGTCTGGAGAGGAAATACATTTTTGCAGCCATGCAGGGCGAAAAGTTTGGAAACAATTTTTTTTTAATTATGAACTCATTTTAGTATATAATTACATTGCCAAAGGTTTAATATTTTAGAATGCCCATTAACACAAGAGGTGTAATGTGGTTACTATGTGGCCTCTAAAAAGAGCTGATCTTTAAAAAGTTCCTGAAGCAAAGTTAGATCCAATTAATGGTGGCTCCTAAAATGCCATGTCAAGATCACTCATGCTAATTATGATTTCAGTCGCCTACACACACACAGAAATATGCAACAACAATAACATGCAAACCTTATTCTCTCTCTCTCACTCAGTGAACATCCACCAACCTGTCCTACAGGTAAACGGTTCCCTGCTCGTTCCCCTTGGCGGTTTTGCCCCACTGTCCCCCAGCTTGCTGCAGGTGAAGGACCCTGACAGCCCGTCCAAACAGCTTGTCTTCCAACTTGTCCATGGCCCAAGTAATGGATGGTTGGTTGTGGTGAGAGGGGAGGAAGGAGAGAATGGAAGGAAGTCAGCACAAGAACTGAGCAGGGACGATACCTTTACCTGGGAGGAGCTGAGAGCTGGCCGTGTCCGGTTCAGACACCAAAAAGACAAAGCCAGGTCAGTAGATCTGGGTTGGTAGTGCTGTTATGTGGGCAGCCTGGTGACACACCCAGACATTCTCCTGCAGCGACAGAAAGATTGCTTTATAAAACTTCAATGTCGCATGTCGGGTATTGTGTTCAGTTTCTTAGAACAATCAATAAGAGTCAAGAAAGACTAATTTCTATAGCGTCTGAGGTGGAGGGCATAAAATGGGAAATAAGCCAGCACAAATCACCTTTGATGAAGATAAACAATGTCGCTTTGGAGGCAGAACCTTTTTCTCACGAGAAGATTATTGTTGTTGAATAGTCATTCTGTTATCATTCATACAGTGGCAACATTTTACATCATCCCATTGATACCTAAGATTACCACATAGACTTTATAACCACTGTAGTGTCATCAATAAATTGGGCCCATTTTGTACACATAATCTATTGTTCCTTTCCAATTTTTTTTAAATGCATTTTTTTTATCATTCCATTTTAATAGATTGAATTGTTGACAGTTTTGCTCTTGCTTCTTTCATCCAGCTCACGACATCCAAAATCCACCCTTTCGCATTTTGCTTTTGAAAAGACCTGCATTGAACTTAACTTCACCAATCTTCATTGTGCTGCTCATTACGGCAATGCCCCCCACAGAACCTGCATGAATGCACACAAAAAGCAAAGCTTCTGGCCCGACTCACTTAAAGCTGTGCAGAGATTCATTTTTTATCAAGGAGTTACCATGAACCTCTGTAAACTGTTTGCTGGTACTTTACACTATAGCGGTGACTGTTGAATAAATTCACGTGTGTTTTGTTGCCTGACCTTATCCACCGTTTCCATTACTAGAGATGGAACAGATATCTCCTACCAACAGTTGAGTGTAAAAAGATAACTAAAGGAACGGTCATCCAGTATAAGATGATGGTTTCAGAGCTGATAATCACTAATCGTCTTTGATTTTTTTATTCAGTGTTATTGGGATTACAGCTGGTTGAATATAACAAAGCATAAATGAAAGGGTATGTCCAATTTTAAACGTTTTGATAAACATGACATGCCAGTGCCTCAGAACAAACATATTCCTGCAGACGTGGTCTGTATAACATCATCACTCAGCACAGATGTAATCGCCTTTTTTTCTGAAAATAAATTTGGGTTTGAGCCTACTGGCTGTTCATCCAATTGGAAATCGATTTATTTAAGACAATAGTCAATCCTGATTCAGCTCGTCTGCGCTCGACTGGCGGTGTGCCAGTGAATGAGCAAATTGTGGTGCTCTGCCCAGTTTTGAGCCATTGGATTAATTCAAATCTGCATGTTATGGTCATATTTTTTCAAATTATGTAGAGTAGGCATTAATGGGTGCAGACAGAGAGCACCAAACAAATGCGCTCACGATTTCCTGAAGCATTAATGTGCCCAATAGAGGAAAACAATGGGCTATGTCCAATTCTCCAGTGAAGACAAAGGTGATGGTGAAATGTATTATCCTGAAACCGTAATGTGAGTAATTTCATTATTCAACAAATGTATTTATGACATATCAAGTCTCAAAACACTAACAGAAACAGAATATTATTTCTCACATTACACACTCAAAGCTACATAAAGAAATTCCATCTTTAATCCGTTTATCCATCCATCCGTCCGTCCATCCATCCATAAATTGTGTGTTATTATTAAAACACCACAAATGCTGAAAGGCAGCGACAGTTGTCACATTTAGATATTTTAATTAACAGAGTTTGATAATAGCTATGAGAATGTATAATGTGAAGGATGAATTATAGAGAGGGATAGAGTAAGGCATCACAGCCAGCGAGTAAGCATTCAAGATGTTCACGAGGCCATGGTGGAAATACGGAATACTGGAAGGGATTACTGGAAGGGAATACTGGAATACTGTATTCCAGTACAGTACCCCAGGGAGTGAAAACCCCACGCAGTGGTGGGTCATGTGACAAATCTCTGATGATGTGGGGAGAAGAGATAGCGGCGATGACGAGGGACTGTGAGCAGGGTGCCTGTTTCGTGTGAATGCATTCACACCAGCTAAGCCTCACAGGACCAAACCTCATGGGTGGAATAAAGGCTGTTTCCAGGTCCTGCTCATTTAGAGTTTGCAAAGGAAAGAGAGAGAACAAATGACAACCTGTTCAAGTCAAGGCTGGGTCTTACATGAATTGCTTTTAAGTGGTTTGAAAATATATTTTGTTATCTTTTCAACTCTCTCTTTTCTCTCTTTCTTTAGGTCTGGTGGGTTCACCTTGCGTGTTGCTGACCCTCAGCTGTTTTCTCAACCTGAAACCATTCAGGTCCAAGCTGTATCAATGCAGGTAACATAAGTGCCTTTGACACTTACAGCATTGCTTTGTAAAGTCTGTGACATTAATAGATGTGTCTCCTGTTGGAAATGAGCTGGACTCGGGGATCTCAATGGGGACTGCTGTTTTATAGCAAAGAAGGCCAATTCAAAACCATTACGGAGAAGAGTAGTGAGCACCCATTTATTTCACAAGTTAGCATAATGTGAAGTGGCAGATTATCGTGTTGCCATAGTACCGGTATTTTTTTTTTTGTGAAGCAACATTTATAAGTAGCCTGCTGCTTGTATGACTTTATTGTCTTGTATTGATACGGATCAATATCTGAGAGATGGAAACGCAGTCGGTGGAAGGCTGCTTGACTAACAGCACATCTCACTTTTTATTACCTAAACAACAAAAGCTACAATTCAGCATTAACTTTTTTTCTACCATCAAATAATCTCCATAATCTCACTTGATCTGTTTTCCATGCAGAGCTACATTGAAGGTGTGTAAAGAGATACATTATAGGCTGCCAATGCGCTTTACACACCGATTGGAGGCAACAAATAAGACAATCAATTATGTAGATGGTGCGTGCATGCCTGGCAAAGTCATCCACATCGCCAGTCAAGAGATTAATCTGTATATGTGGAGAATGTAGATGGGTGGAGAGATAACCTTAATATGAGAACAAGCAGCACACCACCATTGTTAATCTAGTAAATCTGACTCGACTCATTTTTTAGAGTGTTACCATTTATTATTATTTTTTGCTGCTTCATCCAAGCTGATCTGTATTCCTCCCTGTCCTGAGGCTCTGTCCCCACTGAGGAGCAACGGGGCTTTATTTTCCTAATGTCAGACTGACAGAAGACCATTACTGACATTAAGTTGACTGCTGATTTTGTCACAAATATGCAAGATAATGAGCAATGAGGGGATTTTTGATGGATGATTCTGACAGCTGTGTTACTCTACTGTGCATTTGTGTGTGTGTGTGTGTGTTTGTCTGTATGCGTATTTAAATGAACGAAAGCGGTAGAATGAGGGTGGAATATAGAGACTATGTAAGGGGTCAAAAAAATGACTGCAGCATGAAGAAGAGCAGAGCTGAAAACATGTCTAAGGGGACTAAGTAATGATGCAATTCCCCGAGTGGAAAATTATTCATTAGTTTATCGGGAAAAATAAAATCATCCGTATCTGTTGCCAAGTGCAGACTCCCAAAAAAGCAGCCTGCCCGAGTGGTATTAAATAGATGTAAATAATGATGACTAATTAGAATTATAGATTATCTCAATACAGTACACAGAAAATGCGCATGTGCATGTGACAAATCTTTTCCTGACACGGAAGGGCTGCAAACTTTAAATGAGAAAAAGTTGAACTCAAGTCAAGCCAGGTTGATTTCGTTATTTGCTCCCTTGGTTTACCAGCCACGTTAACGCATCCTTGTCTGCTGTTGCCGTAGTTGCTGTGGAGGACACTTTGAAGTTTCACTGCTACAGTGTTTCATACGAATGGATCTGTTTTATAAATGGAGCATAAATGCCTCCTTAGTTTTCCTGCGGATCTGATGTTAACATTAAAACAACTGATATATCTGGATTAACTGTAACTTGCTCTTCACATGGTCCATAATACCACTAATGGTACTACCTTCACATACTTCCTCTCATCTCATTTATTTTATAAATGCAGTAGTTGTGTTTTTGAGTGTATACATTTTGTGTGGGGTTTTTGTCATCTGTGTTTCTGACTGGAGTTCTGCTGTGCGGATGTGTTTTCATGTTAGAGACAGTGAAATGCAGCTTTCTAATATGAGGGCATATTTGCTGCTGGATGTGGGATACAACATGACTGGTGTTCCCATGTTGAACAATATTTGGAACAGGTACTGTGCTATTAATAATAATAATAATATAATTACAACAGTAATATAGACCAATAAGAGCTATTATTAGCATTGTTATTATTTGTAGTAATAGTAGTAGACTAACATTTAGCAACTCAGGCAACTCAGCACTGCAAAACTTCAACGCAATGCAATGTTTGATGTTTATCTTGAATGTCAGTCTTCCACAAGTAAATTAGCGTTGTGAGCGAGATAGTGCTTGAAAATTATTCAGAGGAGCTACAGCTTTTGGATCCATTTTGTGGCATCTACTTAATTATACCATCACTTGATTAGCTCATATTTATCAGGCAATATGAGAAGAAGAAGTTGAAAACACAAGAACAGTAATTTATGCACATAACTCAGCCTTGGTAACTGTCTTTTGGATGGCAGTCTCGCACACACACACACAGTATTGCCCACCTGGGCGGTGAGGTGTCTCCTGAATTGAATGCATATTTTACAAGATAGGCTTTTTTTTTTTTAAGCCTCCATTATAAGTAAATGGAAAAATCCAGATGGTGACAACAATCCAGATCCGATCCGGATGTAATTCAGTGGTGAGATAGAGGTCCTCACCTTACACGACTTTGTCAAATTGTATAAATATTGGTCAGTAATCAACCGAGATATTGAGGAACAAATTTAGAAGCTCATTGACTGCAAAGTTGATGAAACTTTTGTAGTGATACAGAATCCAGGATTTCTTCTGGATCATCACCAAAATGTAACCATCTGTTCCTGGTAACATTCCAAACATTTCCTGAAGGGTCCTTCCTTAACGTTTTGAGTTATGTTGCTAACAGTCAGACAGACAAACAAACAAAAAAACAAACAACGCTCCAGCGATTACATAACCGCCACCTTGCCGGAGGTAAAAAGCCTTCACTGAAACAATGAATCCCTTCTGTTAGCTCCTCAGCCAAATATCGGTATCCTTGGAAAAACATGACTGAGAAATCTCATGGAAGATCTGTCAGCTTGCTACTTTACATTTTTCAAAGATACCGATGACCTTTGCTGAACTTTGTTTTTGAAAATGATGTTTCCTTTGTTTGTAATTTGTAAAATGTGAAGGTTCTTGGAGTGGCTTGAAAAGAAACCATTCATTGCATTGAAACTGCAGTTAAAATTCATTCTAGCTATCTCTGGATAAATGTGAATGCACATGCAGTAAAGATAGAACCGGCACTGGCAAACCACATTGTGTATTGGGCCAAAATGTAAAAGCTGTTAAGCAGGGTTGCATTCAGAAAAAGAAAATGTGTGCTTATGCAACCCTTGCAGCATAAGTAAAAGATGCAAAAAGGAAATTGCCTATTGAAATCTCTGTCGGAGCCCCAGCTGCTGAGTGGCTCCAAATATAATAGCTTTAGGAATGAAAGATCTCAGCTGCAGATACCCTTTCCCACTTCTGACAGGAGTGTCTGCTTCTTCTGAAAAAATAAAATTAAAATAACTTCATGCAAGTGTCATGTCTTCAAAGGTGGTCTCAGACAAAACACACTGGGCCTCGCTGAGTCTATGGAGGCTTAAAGTTTCTGTCTGGTGACATAATCTGAATTAAGCACGAAGATGTTTGTCTGCAATGTTCTGCACCGTCAATCAGGACTGAAGCAAGGATTTTATTCCTGATGAAACTCAGAGTGGCGTCAAAAATTAAGAATAAAATGTACAGAATAAAGCATGGCATGTAAAACCATGATGGTTCTAATTTCAATTTGTTTCAATTAGAAGCAACACATCCAATGTTTTCCATCGTGTTGAGACAGCTTTATACAAAATCAGGTGCGGATAGCTGCAGATAAAAGGCCTTGCCACAAACCAAGAGGCTTACAAGCAGACCAGGGAATTAAATGGATTTGACAAAATGGGCGGCTGTTACTCAGTTGGTAGAGTGGGTCGTCCAGTGATCAGTAAATCGAATCCCAGCTCTGACTGTCCGCATGTCGAAGTGTCCTTGGGAAAGACACTGAAGCCCAAATTGCTCCCAGTGGGTCTGGCAGCACCTTGCATGGCAGCAGTCGCCCACTGGAGTGTGAATGTGTGTGTGAATGGGTGAATGTGAGGCTTAATTGTAAAGCGCTTTGAGCACCGCAAAGGTGGAAAAGGCACTATATAAGTGCAGTCCATTTACTTGGTGGAAATGCTTCCACTCTTTTCGTCATACCTCTGAATTCCATTTAGTATGAACACACCCGAAAGAACAAAACACAACAGAAAGCAATGAATGGGGTAGCACAAAGGCAGTTTTTCTTGTTGTTGTTGTTTCCATTTCCTTAAATTGTTGCAGACTCCCTAGGCCCCAAAGGTGATGACAGCTGTCTCCCATATGTGACCTTCACCTCCCCCCCTCACCCGTAAGGTGACGATCAAAGGGTAGCCCTCCCACCTGTGTTTGTTTCCTTCTGCCTCGGGGCAGAGATTATGCTGGTTGCATTTAGCGAGATAGCGTGTCTTAGCACGACGTAAAAGCAGCACGCTCTCAGCGCCGACCAACAAATACTAAACCTTTTTTTTTCTTCCTGGGATTTGCAGACATGATGCCACAGGACTTTGGAGGTGTGGCTGAGAGCCGAGTCAACTTTATCCTGTGTATAATATTCCTCTAGTGTAAAAATGAGTCCTGAAATGCCCCCCCCCCAAACATATTCTCTCTGCGTATAAAAGTGTTAGCCCGGCGGTCACTTTGGCTGGAATACTCACAGAGGTACTGTGTTCTTCTACCAACAAGTCATATTTCTCTGTGGCCCCAGATTGTTTTATACATCCCTTTGCTTTTGCTGCTGCTGGAGCTCAGCCACCAGCCATTCGAGGCAGCAAATTAGCATTCTCCCGAGCTCCTTGCCGAACAAATGGTTTGCTATAGGGACAGGGAATAGTGGCATCCCTTAAGGCACAGCCCATCCATCTCTACCTGCGGTTCCATTGCTGCTAAGCCACTCTGCTACACCTTTATGGGGGGGTGCATTTGGCCTCTAGCTGCTTTTTTTGTCTTTTTGTACGATTTTTCTGGTAGGTATTCAAACACAGGTTCCCACAGAAATGCAAATACACGTCTATCCTTGAGGAAGTCTTTCAGTGACTGGTTCTAAAATTAGCTTTCATATCTAAAGACGATGTAAACGCAGAAGTGAGGAAAATATGTGGGACACGTGGGAAGTGCTAAAAAAGAAAAGAAAAATCCTGTCATGATATGTAAAGAAATGTTGAAACTTATAAACACTTGTTTAACTTTTTGATATATATATAACATAACTGTAGGACGTATGAGTCAGTATTTTGTTGAACTATGGTGGGCAGAAAGGAAAACCAATGCAGCGCTGATAGCCAGTGGGGACTGTTAACGGAAAGCATTTTCGTAAAAGTTACCAACCTAGCGACCCACAAGAAGGCGTGGATAAGCAGATGGATGACTCAAGCAACTTTGAGTTCTCAGAAAAGCGCTATATAAATAAAAATGTATTATTATTATTATTATTATTATTATCAAACGCACATTCTGAGATCAACAACGAGCCAAATGAGGCTAAAGACTACATATAACAGAAGGAGGGAGGGGGTTTAATCTAAAGGACCTCACTTTTCAGAAAAAGCCTTCCGAACACAGACCGAGGGGGACAGACAGGAAGAGCTGGTGGCCTCCCGCTGCTCTTAAAATTACTTTATTAAAGAGTCTAAGCTTTTCTGCCACTGTGGTGAAGCTCCAGTATGCCTGACTGCAGCTTAATGAGAGTATCTGCTTAACCTTCATCTTATTCTTCTCCCTCAGTGACTGGACACTACAACCCCAATGCCCTGACTCTCAGGAAAAAAAAATCATCTGACATTCCAGCTGTGTTTACAGGGTCTTCTTGCCATAGTTCAGCCTGCCTTTAGAAATTCAGAAATGTATTCTCTGCACTGAAGCTTTGCGTACCATAAAAACTCGCTGTGTGAATAGTGTGCCTTTTTGTCCGCGTAGTAAATCATGTTATAACCCTCTTTTCCTTTATCTTTGAATCCTGTCTAGCCTCCAAAGGTTGTGACTCTTGCTCCGTTACCTGTAGAGGGTCGAGGTGCCATAGCAACCATCACCAAATCGGTCCTGCAGGTTGATGACCCCGACAACTCAGCTGATGTCCTGGTCATGGTCCTTGAACCGCCCCGTTTCGGCCGACTAACCCATCTCCACGGAGACAGAGCACTTAGTCGATTCAAGTTGGAGGAGCTGTCACGGGAGCAGATCCAGTACATTCAGGACGGCTCCGGGAGAACAGAGGATGGGATGGTGTTGCAGGTCAATGATGGGCACAGCTACATGAATGTTCTCCTCCAGGTCAACATTAATCAGAAGGTAGGTTGGACAATCAGGAGGATTAATGTCCCTGAGCGGATCCTGCGTCTAACATGCAGGGATAAATTCGTTTATTTTGTGTTTGAGAAGGAGCGTTTTGGTGTCTCGTGAGACAAGTCTAACTAACAATAAACAGCCTCTTGTTAAGTCTGTTATAAAGGAAACCACCAGTGTTTTGAAAACTGCTGGTTACAACCGAGGCTTACACTCAACACACGTTTAACTATACCAGCATTGAAAAAAAAACACATTTTAAATGCTCCCTGGTGTTTAATATAAAGTTGCTCTGCTCCTCGCTCACTGATTCCAGATGCCTCTGCAGAAGTAGAAGACCTGCATTGGTCCTTTATTAATACTGGATGATGGTTATAGTACACAACTGAGTCGAGGCAGTTTATTGCACCTCCATGATCCAACATTTTAGAGTCAGTTACCTGGTCAACAAAGAAAACGAAACCTAAAAAAGCAAAAGTAACCAAAAAGATTCCATCCAGACAAAATTCACTCCTGTGAAACAGTCGCAGAATCAATGGTAACACAATTTTGCAGCATTAATATTGTGATTTTTAAAAGTCTCTATTATATATAAAAAAAATGTTCAGTAGCTCAAAAAAGAAGCAGATCATCTACTGGTAGCAGCAGCATGCTTTTGAAATGATTTTGGAGTTTATTTCCTGGAAGCATATCCTTGTTATCCTCTGGCAGGAGGAAACACAATGTGTGGAAGCATCAAAGCCAAATATGAAAATATGTTTCGCTTGTAATCGGTTTAAAATGGGATAAATGCCAGGCCCAATGCATATGTGAGCTATTCAAATTAGCTCGAGGATCATTCCGTATATTCACTTCCTCCAGAGGTCTAGGCTTCAGTAGATAATAAAATGTAGATATAAACTTGTAATATCAAAACATTTTCATACAAGGTCATGATGTTTTTGTCTCAACAGATTTGTTTTTTAATTATTCATCTGTAACAGCTCTAATACCTTAAAAATATGTATTTTGTTTTTAGTTTGCAACCTAATATTTATTTCTCTGTGAAATGCATTTTGACATCCAGTCTATTCCTCTAAACTCCTTTTAAGCACGTCGTGTTCAGCATTCAACACCGTGGCGTTGCTTGACGTCTCCTCACAGTCTGCTCTGCTGACTTTATCCCAGAAAGCAGTTTGCTGGAGGCAAAGGCTGATCCGCACATATTTAAACACTGTTACACAAAGAACAGGCTGCGCTTTCAGACTGGCTGCCATTATCCCTTCCCTCTCCTTGCTTCAGGTGAGGTTTTTATGATATAATCATCTGGCCACCATGGCTGTGGGAAGGACTGGGGGTGTTTGGCATGACGCGGATATGGCAGCTCACCCGGTTGCCAAGCATATGGATTCAAAGGGAGACAAAATGGGACCTGCTCTCAGTTCTGTCGAGACAAACACATATAAAACAAAAATAAATGCCGAAATGTGTGTGATTGTGTGCCATTTTACAGATTGGTTTCACTTCTCTGGGTTAAGGTTAGTCGGTTTACGAGTTAAATAGGTTTCAGGTCTATTGTGTCATCATCGATGAACATTTTCACCCTCTTAGATCATATCATTGGTTGTGGTGTGTTTCTATTTAATAATATAGATAAAGTAAAAAGCACGAACAAATCAATCTACTATCAATCTCTGATCTGGTTTATGGTGATGGATAGATGCTTTTTGCCAGCTCAGTTAGGTGTGCAGCTTATGTTAACATAAACACGAATGGCTTTAATGAATATCAAATCATATCTATCACATAGCATTCAAATATACCTCGATATAATTGCTTTCCTTGCGCTTCATGCAGACTTCATGCAAGTCCAACGTTTATTAAAAGAGCAAAATGAATATCTGACTTGGACACAAACGTTTAATGCTGTTCCAAGATTGCAGTAACTATGTGCTTGGTTTAACTTTAAAAATCAACATTTATTGATACCAAGTCACATCCCACCCCGGTGTCCCATGTTATACTTTTCAATGACGTTTTTCTGCTCACACGCTCATCGTTTAGGTTTGGAGGGCAGCTCTGTTTGTCTGGCTGCATGCCGACAACGTGCTTCAGGCTCAACCCCTTTGCTTTTATCCTTCTGTGAATCAATAGCATCCCACACATGCTGTCTGTCCCACACACACACACACACTCAACAGTATCCATTCACTGTAAAATGTCCTGATGCTGCATTCCCTCATGCATTAGACAGGGCAGGATGGACAGCATGATGGACAGCTGAAAGAATGCCCTTGATTTATGTGCTGGGGATTTGTCTCAGCAGTCACGGCGTTCACATTTCAACCTGGTTGCTTCACTTGTGAACCATGCAGGTAGATCACCAAAGAATAGAGCTCAGTAAGGGAATGTAAGGAGAGGAGTACCGGCAGTGATACCGTCTTCCACACACGGACAAAGGGATGTGGATAGTTTAAACAAGAAGTGCCTTATCCAAATGATTACTTACATTCAAAAGGACCTTTTTCAAGAGCATCGAGAGGGAACTCCCAACAATTCCACTGCCAGCACTGTAAAGATTCCTCTTTTGATATTGTCTTGGTTTTCCTTCGCTGCGATCCAGCAGCTGTGTGTGCCGAACACAAACATCTACTCAAGTTATCCAGCTGGATTGTTGGACAGCCACGTTCAAACTTCACAATGCTCAATTTGGCACATTAAGCAACTAGCCCGTGTGCCAGGGTGACTAATGCAGTAGCAGCACTGCTGGCATCTGGGGGTCAGGAAGCCATTAGTGAAAAAGCAGAAGAGTTAGCTGGAAGCATGCAGATCATGAATGTGGAGGGGAAGCATTGGGGAGATAGCTATGCAAAAAGAATCAGTGAGAAGAACAAGAAAATATATCATGAAAGGTGATGAAAAATCTACTTGAAGAACCCTTCAATGAAGTATTCATGAACTCTGGCTGCACCCTCAAAGCTTTAAGACTAAACCTCGGGTGATTATTGGCTCCGCCTGGATTTTAATGAACCTGAGCTAATGGATCCTTAGTGCTCGGAACACGGAAGTCTTTGTATTTCCAGGCCCACCATCCGGCCTGCAGCAGCGCTGTCGATGCCAGGCTGTGTCGACAACAGCCTTTGTGAAAGTTGGATTACTGTGCTCTAAAGCAGGAGACTAATCAGGCCACTAATGACCCTCTGATGGATGGACATTCTTTCTGCTCAGCCTGAGCTGAGCTGGAGCACAGCTGAATAGCAGCAGGACCCTTGGCTTTCAATTACTGTCTCGGAGAGAATGCATCGAGCTTCTGGAAAACCCTCAGGCTTTTGCTGCTCCCTGGCAGAAATGGTATTATAGGTTTTCTGATCAGGAGTCCAGCTTCTGATGGGTAGTTGCATTTCACACAGAGGAAAGAGACCGAGTGCTTCAAGTTTAGCCCTTTACCAGTCGTCATCATCATTGCTACCATAAAAAAAAAGATTTTGAGATTCCTTATTTCCCAAAGTCTATTTTTAGTTTTAAGATTGCTCTGATATGTTTGGGATACAGCTCGCTCCCTATCTTTTTTTTTTTGTTACATACCGGTACTCTTTTTTTTTTTTGTTACATACTCTCCTGTTTAAGATTAAGACACAAAATCACTTCTTTTTTTTTAGCAGGTAAGGATTTATTATTCATTCTGTGGCTTTCGGTTATTGTTTGACAATAAATATTGTCTCGCTATCTCCAGTTGAATTTTGGGAATGTGAGTGAATCTCATTATCTTTAGAGCAGCCTGGCCATCACAGCTGGCAGCTAACCAATGTTTTATGGATGGCTGCCAGACACACCCTAGTCCTCTCCTTCCTGTCTCCCTGATCACCTTAGCTGTTGCAGTCCAGTCTTCAGGAAGTGTCTCTTCCCCACTCAAAGCCTGTCTCACCTCCTTCATGAAAGCCACACAACAATCTTCATTCTTAAGCCTCTACCACTTTATCCTCTGTTCTGCCTTAGTCCTCTTCATCGTCTTCACCAGCAGCCTATGCTGGCTGGCTACACTCTCTCCTACCTCCTTTAAACTGCTCTGTCTACACTAGATGTAGCCCACCTGTGTGCTCCTCCCTCCACTCTTTTAAATCACCCTATGTTCTAGTCTTTTATGAAAACAAGTGTCAACTATTGCCATTTCCATCCTTTTGGTAAAGTCCACCACCATCTGTCCTTCTAGGTTCCTGTCCTGAATACCAAACTTGCCCATCAGTTCTTCATCTCCTCTATTTCCTCCACCTACATGCACATTGAGGTCTGCTCCAATCACGGCTCTCTCACTGCTAGGGATGCTCTGAACCACTTCATCTAAGTCACTCCAGAACTTCTCCTTCTCCTCTAAAAGATCCTTAAGTTTGGCCCTTGTTTTGTAGAATGTGCTGTTTGTGTCCTTCAGAGACTTGGGTGTTCATCGGGGGACATTAATAATCTCCTGGATGTTGTAGTTCTCTGAGTTAAAAGCCTGTCATGTTGACTTATGTGTTTTCCCTTGCTGGGCTATCCGCTGCATGTCTGCTGTTCTTTTCCTGCTGCTCTGAAATGGTTTGATTTGGATCAGCCGAGCGGCGGGGAGAGGAGCCGCAGATGTGCTGGTTGTTATCTGCAAATGCAGCCTCACCTACACACACACGCATTCTCACACGCCTGTGCACACTATTATGTATTACCACCTACCCCTGTTTACGCCGTTACACTGATTGTCTGTGATAAATAGACAAATTTAAGAGGACATTTTACCATAAAGGGATGCCGTGCAGAAGCCCTCAGGTGGATAGTTAGCTCCTCGACTTTTAAATGTAGAACCTTTTGTTAATCATGTTAACGTACCGATGTGTTGTCAAGTTTGCATAATTAATGATATTTATAGTGTAAATTGGTTTCGTGTCGAAGCAGTGCAGACATCCCCTTTAAGTGATGTGACAATTTAACATTTAATGGTTCTTGCAAATTGATTCGATTTAAAGACACCCCGGTGGTTTGTAACTAAGTTAAGGGCCTATATATATATTTAAGAGCAACTATTTACAATATGGTGTCAAAATGAATTTTAACAACGTGTGTGTGTATATACAGTGTATATATAATACACACACACACACATTGAGCTAACAATGTGTCAATTCATAGTTTTGGTAAAATAAGAATACAAGTTTATTTCCATAATTGTTATATAAGTAGTCGTAGTTATAATTGTCAGAACTTACAATGTCTGCAAAACACTTTTCTGACTCTGACCACATGTAAACTGGAGGGTCTAAAAAAAATCAGTTTGGGTTTATAAATTCACAAAAATCAGGTCACGCTTGTTTTTAGTTCGGCGTCAGGGCGGCATGGTGAGTAAGAGGTCTGGTCTGAAACCTTCCGGCAGCAGGTATCGTCCCTGCGTTGCTGAGTCACCCACCAGGCAGTAAGGCTGTCTGGTCCTGCTCGTTGGCTGCTTCAAAGGCAGCTCAGCAAAACAATGAGTCATTCTGTCAATATCACAATATCACAAAAGTGATTCTGACTATCATTATGGTGCTGCTCTCTGTATTCTGTGATGTTGCTGATTGGCTGAGCTTCGTGACTCCTGGGATTCACAAACTGGAGGTTATAACAGATGTGTAATAAAAAACAAGCTCCATAAACTGCGGCAACGCAAAATGGAACTATCATTAGGTTGCACCCGAGGAACAAACAAACTGTTTTCATTGCTCTTCATATTTCCGTGCCTCTAGCTGGGATTTAACATGCAATGTTTCATTTGGAGTCATGCTCAATTGCCCAATTTAACATTTTAGAAAGTAGATCTAATGCAGATAAGTCTTGATTATGCTGCTGCACCTATGGTTTTTATATTAGGTCTGAATACTAGACATCTGTTTGAACTCTTTCCAGACAAAAAAATAAATAAAAAATCCTGTGACTTTTTGTACGTTAGTTGGATTTAACAGCACACTATAATCTCGTGGTGAAAATCACACACACAGGTGGTGGTTATGAAAGGGAATGAATTACCCACTCTTTTAATATCAGGGAATTAGGAGATGACAAGCTGTGCACTTGGCATGTACGCTGACAGGTGAATTAATTGAGAACTCTAGTGTAGAAAAACAATCCAGTAATTACCAGCAGTGCTACAGCTGGCAAAGCAAAGACACCTCTCAACGATGAGGATGTAGTATTATTAGTAAATAATATGTATATGTGTGTGTTTTGTTTTCAGGCTGCTGACTCTCCTCGCATGCTGTCTGTGCCGATGACCTGGGTGAAGGAAGGAGGAATGGTGCGATTAGATAAGAAATACCTTCAGACGGACTACAAGGGAGTCAGCTCTGATGGCATTGTCTACACCGTCCGTGCTTCAGAAGGACAACCTAAATATGGTACAGCCTCCTAAATGCTCACTCAAAAGTCGTCTTCACAGAGAATGTTTGAAATGTCGTTTTCATCAGTTCAACTAGAGCATATCAGTACGTTCCTGAAACACTTCCAACACGAGTAAGGATCAGGATCAGTCCTAGGAAGTTAGTCCCTCAGGTAAAGACCATGCATTAGGAGAATGCATGGTTTGGAAGGCTGGCTTGGTGGATTAAAATCAAACGGGCAGAAAAGCAAGAATGCAGAACAAGCAGTTGGTGGAAGGCAAAATACTCTGAATTGTCTCAGCAAGTGATTCCAATTATGGATAGATGCATTGAGGGATTAATGAATGCGATGCAGGCGAGGAGGCTGGACGGATGGATCTGCAGTGACGAAGGCGTTAGAGAAACAGTGAAGCTAGTCCAGTCTTCTTAAGGACATCATAGCGAACATGAAAGCACTGTTGCCTCCTAGTCTGGTCAGACAGGTTGTGGAGTTCCCTAATTCTGTTATGACTCTTATGCATTTGAACGATTAGAAGCAGTTCATCACCTTCAGGTTCTCCATCCAGGTGAGGTGGTGCTGGTGTCCATGCCAGCTGACGGCCCTGCAGATGGATGGAGCCCCTCGCTGACGGATGACCAGGGCTTCACTCGGACGACCTCCTTCACCCAGCAGGATGTCAACGACGGCACCGTCTGGTACCGGCATTTTGGGAGGGGGACAAACAGTGACTCGTTCCAGTTCCAGGTCAGTGCTGGCTCTTGTATTTTTACTGGGAGTGTTGCAGCCGTGCGTTTGTGTCGTCCACCACTTTATCCGGTCACAATCCGGTCAACCATAACAGAGCTACACGATAAAACTTGAACTATAAATGTGTTTTTGTTGAATCTGTAAATTGGATGTTACTATAGATAAATACTATATCAGGAAAACACATGGAAATGTTGCTGAGTGTGTATTACTACTATTATGCATATAGGAATATGCTAAAAACTCTGCTAAAGGACAAAAAAATTATGCAAAAGACACCAGGAATCCTCAGGGGGCTGATGAGAACGTCTTTCCGTCAACGAGCGAGAGGAGGAGATGGTGACAGAGACGCATGTCGTCGTCCTTGTTTGCTGTCTCGTACCCGCGTCCTCGCTCTTTCTGGAGCGCAGTTTGAAGTTCACTATGTTGACTCGTTTTTACCTTCTCTCTCCTCCAGTCTTCAACCTCTCTACCTCTCTAACCCCCCCCTCTGGGTTAATTTAGTGCTCACCCCCCTCTTCTTATTCTCATGCATGTCTTTGTTTCTCTTCTTCTGCCTGCCTCTGCTCTTTATTTAATTACGTTTCCATATAAACAGAAAATTATCTCTGTGTCCATCTATAATGGTTTGCAGTTCTTCCATCTTTGTACTTTATCTCGAAAGTCAAGA